>NC_142806.1:45035327-45250327 GCF_049724085.1 Artemia sp. Qi Xiang Cuo
CTTTCCCCTGCAACCCTCTGGGCAAGGGCTTTAAGTTATGCCCTGGAGGCATATATGGTTTCTATAGAAGGTATTGTCGTAGAAACTTCAAAAAAGGCTCATTCGATTGAAAATTCAAAGGGCTAGTACCCTTTTTAATAGTCAAAAGTGATTGAAGGGCAACTAGCCCCCCCCCATACGCCAATCATTCCCCCAAACATATCCAATCAAAATTTTGAGATAGCCATTTTGTTCAGCGTATTTGATTTCCAAATATAAAATATATTTTTTAGGAAGACACTCCCCCACAACCCTCGGGGCAAGAGTGTTAAGTTATGCCCTGAGGGCATATAAGAACGATGTTGCACAATGTATTATATATTATTTTTTTTTTCCTTTAGAGCAGGGCACTTCACATGGAAGGGATCGTCGTAGAAACTTCAAAAGGGGCTCATTCAATTGAAAATTGAGAGTTGTAGTTGCCTTTATAATAGTCAAAAGTGATTGGAGGGCAACTAGCCCCCCTCCCCACCCATCATTCCCCCAAACACATCCAATCACAATTTTGAGATAGCCATTTTGTTCAGCGTAGTTGATTTCCAGATAGAAAATATGTTTTTGAGGAGGACACTCCCCCACAACCCTCAGGGAAAGGGTTGTAAGTTATGCCCTGGGGACATATAAGGTTTTTATAGAAGGCGTTGTCGTAAAAGCTTCAAAAAAGGCTCATTTGATTGCAAATTCAAAGGCCTAGTGCCCTTTGTAATAGTCGAAAGTGATTGGAGGGCAAATAGCCCCCCCCCACGCCCATTATTCTCCCAAACACATCCAATCAAAACTTTGAGATAGCCATTCTGTTCAGCTTAGTTGATTTCCAAGTAGGAAATATGTTTTTGAGGAGGACACTCCCCTACAACTCTCGGGGCAAGGGTTTTAAGTTATGCCCTGAGGGCATATAAGATTTTAAAAAAGGCTCATTCGATTGGAAATTCAAAGGGCTGGTGCCCTTTTTAATAGTCAAAAGTGATTGAAGGGCAACTAGCCCCCCCCCCACGCCCATCATTCTCTCAAACCCATCCAATCAAAATTTTGAGACAGCAATTTTGTTCAGCGTGTTTGATTTCCGGATATAAAATATGTTTTTGAGGAGGACACTCCCCCACAACCCTTCGGGCAAGGGTTTTAAGTTATGCCCTGAGGGCTTATAAGAACGATGTTACACAAAGTACTATATATTATTTTTTTCCTTTAGAGCAGGGCACTTCAAACGGAAGGAATTCGTTTAGTGCCCTTTTAGTACTCTCAGGGCACGGATTGTAAGTTATAACCTGGGGGCATATAAGGTTCATATTGAAATCTTTGTCGTAGAAACTTGAAAAAGGGCTCATTCGATTTTAAATTCAAAGGGATAGTGCCCTTTTTAATAGTCGAAAGTGATTGAAGGGCAACTAGCCCCCCCCCGCCCATCATTCCCCCCAACACATCCAATCAAAATTTTTAGATAGCCATTTTATTCAATGTAGTTGAAAGTTTTGGAAATTAGGTCTTTAAGGATGACAACTCCTCCCCCCACAGCCCTCAGGGCAAGGGTTAAAAAGGTTTTTAAAGAAGGTGTTGTTGTAGAAACTTCAAAAAGGCTCATTCGATCGGAAATTCAAAGGACTAGTGCCCCTTTTTAATAGTCAAAAGTGATTGGAGGGCAACTAGCCCCCTCCCCCACGTCCACGATTCCCCCAAACGCATCAAATAAAAATTTTGAGATAGCCATTTTGTTCAGCGTAGTTGAAATCCAGATAGAAAATATATTTATGAGGAGGACACTCCCCCACAACTCTCAGGGCAAGGATTGTAAGTTATGCCCTGGGGGCATATAAGGTTTTTATTGAAATCTTTGTCGTAGAAACTTGAAAAAGGGCGCATTTGATTTGAAATTCAAAGGGATAGTACCCTTTTTCATAGTCGAAAGTGATTTAAGGGCAACTAACCCCTTTCTCACACCCACCTTTTCCCCAAACACATCCAATCAAAATTTTTAGATAGCCATTCTATTCAATGTAGTTGAAAGTTTTGGAAATTAAGTCTTTAAGGATGATAACCCCTCTCTCCACAGCCCTCAGGGCAAGGGTTGTAAGTTAGTCCCTGGGGCATATAGAGTTTTTATTGAAAGCGTTGTCGTAGAAACTTCAAAAGGGCTCATTCAATTTGAAAGTGAAAGGGCTAGTGCCTTTTTTAATAGTTGAAAGTGATTGGATAGCAACTAACGCCCCTCTCACGCCCACCATTTTCCAAAACAAATCCAATCAAAATTTTTAGATATCCATAGTTGAGCGTTCTGGAAATTAGGTCTTTTAGGATGATAAACCCCCCAGAGCCCTCAGTGCAAGGGTTGTAAATTATGCCCTGGGGGCATATAAGGTTTATATAGAAAGTTGTTGTACAAATCATAGGCAGCACGATTGCGCTGCCTAAGTAAAGAACGGGGACATTCGAGAACGAGACAAGAAACGGGGACTATGTATAGAGAAGGACATTCCCCCACAACCTTCAGGGAAAGGGTTTGAAGTTACGCCCTGGGGGCATATAAGAACGATGTTGGCATAATGTATTATTTATTAGTTTTTTCCTTTAGAGCAGGGCACTTCGTATCGAAGAAGTTGTCGTAGAAAGTTTGAAATGCGCTCATTCAATTGGAAATTGGAGTGGCTTGTGCCGGTTTTAATAGTCGAAAGTGATTGGAAAGTGACTAACACTCCTCTCACGCCCACCATTTCCACAAACACATCCAATCAAAATTTTGAGATAGCCATGTTATTTAACGTAGTTGTAAGTTCTGTAAATTCGATCTTAGAGTATGAAAACCACCCTAACAGACCTTAAGGTAAGGGTTGTAATTTATGCCCCGGGGGCATATAAGGTACTTATAGAAAGCGTTGTCGTTTCCAAAAAGGGCTCATTCGATTGGAAATCGAAAGGCCTAGTGCCCTTTTTAATAGTCAAAAGTGATAGGAAGGCTTGATATTTTTATAGTAAAGATCGATGTGGGTATAATGTATTATTTTTTGTTGTTGTTGTTGTTTAGACCAGGGCACGAAGGAGTTGTCGTGGGAACTTCGAAAAGGGCTCATTCGATTGAAAATAGAAAGGGCTGATTCCCTTTTTAATAGTCAAAAGTGATTTGAGGGCAACTAATCCCCCTTCCACTCCCAACTTCCCACACCCATCCTCCCGCGCCAACCCTCCCCTTTCTGCTCTTAAAATTTAACCAAACTAAAATAGCGTAAGGGTATCCAAGCTATCAAATAAAGTAAATTTTTGGCGAATGGTATCAAGTTTTCCATTTCAGGTCATTCAGAGGACGTATGAAACTAAAGTAAACAGTACTATCTGTGTCCAGATTTTTAAAAGGGTGTATGTGGTTAAAAATTGCTGAAATTTTTTTTCCAGCATACAAATAGCAGGCCAACTATAAAGTTTTAAAAAACGAAAAAATTTAAAGTATTATTTTCTTTTTCTCTGAAAAGACTTTGTCAATATAAAACAAACAGAAATTAATTTAAAAACATTTTCCACTAAATGAGTTTTTCAAAGAAAAGTAAATGACTCTATTAAACAAAAAATGAGCAAAAATAAAATCAAATAATCCACCAAGCGTGAAACTACCCCAAATCGCTATCGATAAATAAATGAAACCCAAAACGAACAGAAATTACAATAATTAACCGAGTCAAACTCAAAAAGAGCAGAAATTAACATAAGTTGGTCACAAATCCCCTATGCCTTCCCAAGGCCAGAAAAAAATTTGCACTTTACTGAAAAAATAAAAATGAATGTGCATTGTCAGTTTAATATAGATATACTGATATTTAGTAATCAAAATGTTAATATTATTTGATTTATTTAAGTTATAAAAGTGAAAACATATATATTTTATAAGTTGTAAGTACTCGCTGCATAGTGCAGTAGTTTTAATGGTAGTAGCAGTAGTAGCAGTATTAGTAATAGTTGTAGTAGTAATAGTAGTAGTATTAGTAGAAGTAGTAGTAGTAGTAGTAGTAGAAGTAGTAGTAGTAATTGTAGTAGTAGTAGTAGTAGTAGTAGTAGTAGTAGTAGCAGTAGTAGTAGTAGTAGTGGTAGAAGTAGTCGTTGTAGTAGTAAAAGTAGTAGTAGAAGTAGTTGTAGTAGTAGTAGTAGTAGTAGTAGTAGTAGTAGTAGTAGCAGCAGTATTGGTAGAAGTAGTAGTAGAAGTGGTAGTAGTAGTAGTAGTAGTAGCAGTAGTAGTAGTAGTAGTAGTAGTAGTAGTAGTAGTAGTAGTAGCAGTAGTAGTAGTAGTAGTAGTAGTAGTAGTAGTAGAAGTAGTAGTAGCGTCCTAATATTTCCTTTTTTATCAATTGATGATCTTCATTATAATTTCTTGAAATTTCCACTTTAAAATACGGTACTCAGTCATTTCTAAGTTACGACCGATTTGAGGGCTGGTTGCCCTCAAATCACGTATTACTCTTAAAAAGGGCGGTAGGACTTTCAATTTCAAATCAAAGCTCCTTTTGAGGTTTATATGACAGCTCCTTCTATAAAAAGTAAGAAGTTATGGCCTTGAGAAGCTATGGGAGTTGTCAACCCTACTCATGTTAATTTCTGCTTATTTTGAGTTTGACTAAGTTATTTATTACAATTTCTTTTTGTTTTTGGTTTCATTTATTTATAGATGGTTAATTTTTGATAGTTTTACGCTTAAAAATTACTTGTCTTTATTTCTGCTCATTTTTGATCCTTGCTTACTTCTGGTTGAAAACTTATTGCGTGGAAAAAGTTTTTTTTAACTAATTTCGATTTTTTTTTTCATTGACATAGTCTTGTAAATCTGGTTGATTTTTCTATAAGAATCCGTTGTTCGGCTTTCTATTTTTATGCTGGAGAAAATTTTTCAACAATTCTGAATAACGTACGTCATTTCAAAAATATGGATACATATAGTATTGTTTAATTTAGTCTTACACATCCTCAAGTTCTCCTGAAAAAATAAAAAATAATACCATTCTCAGGATATTTTGACAAATTGGATGCACTTATACTATATTTTCACTTAGCCTAACATCGCCGATTCAACAGTCCATTCAAGTTCCACTTTAATACCATAAGCCTTAGTAGTATTAGTTATAATAGCAGTAGTAGCAGTACTACTACTAGTAGTAGTATGCCAATATTGTTTTTATTAGCTCAACACATCTCTCAGCACGTATTGAAAGTTTCAACCTAATACTACAAGCTGTTCTTGATATACTGTTGATACAGCCACTTGACAGCGTGCATACAAACAGCGTGTTTTATTTTAGTTTAACATACCCCCCCCCCAACATTATCTGAAAGTGTATCCTTCATTACCCTTAGCCTTAATAGTGTTAGCAGTAGTAGTAAAAGCTACAAAAAGTACCTATTGGTTGGCTCAGCGTCCCCCTTAAAATTCACTGATAATTTCGACTTAATACTCTAAGCTATTCCTGAGATATAATTGCCATGGCCTATTGGTAACCTGCATCCACATAGTGTGTTTCAATTTAGTATTCTCTGAAAGTTTCGCTGTAAAACCCCTAGTTTCAGTAGTACTAGTAATAGTCCTCGTATTAGTAGATGTAGCAGTAGCAGTCAACTTCCCTACTTTTAGCCTCAGAAGTAGTCGTCGTAACAATAATAGTAATGGTAGCTGAAGCAGCAGCAGCAGTAGTAGTAGTAGAAGTATGTGCAGAGTGCTCCCTGAAATTAACCTTAATATCCTTAACTTAAGTAGGAGAAGTAGTTGAATCAGTCGTCAAAGTGGCAATAGTTGCAACATGCAAATAATGCATTCTGGTTAGTTCAACATCCCCCTCAGCATGCCTTTTGGTCAATTAATCATCCCTCATTATTCCCTTAAAGTTCCAAATTAAAATCCTCAGTCATTCTTGAGTTTCCCCCTTTTAACAACCTATATGCCCATAACATGTTTTGATTTTATTCAACACTCCCCTAAACATTCTCTGAAAACTTCAATTAAATGTACTTGGTCTTTTTTAACACCTAAGGTCAAACATGCTCTCTTTCCCCCCAAAAACTACTATATGTAAACAATAGGCAAAGTGCATTACCTACAACCCATGGCCTGAGGATTATGGGTGAGTTTGACATCCCCAGAGACATAGTTACTGGATTTTTCAACTATATTGAACAAAATGGCTATGTCAAAATTTTGATTGGATGTGTTTGGAGACTTCATGGACGTGAGAGGGGGGGGCTGTTTGCCCTCCAAATTCTTTTGACTCTTAAAACGACCACTAGAAATTTTCACCTTCAATCGAATGAGCTCTTTTAAAAGTTTCCATGATAGCTCTGTGCTGCCTATGATATTGCTTATATACCCTTTGGAAAACCTGCAGGCATATAATTTTTTGTTTAATTGAACCCCCCGTTCCCCTAAACGTTCACTAAGACTCTAACCTTAATACCCTTAGCCTCATCATGGTTGCAGTGGCAGCTGCAACCTAGTAAAGAGCGAACCACAGTAATTTGAAGTTGAAAAATGGGTTTTCAAAAAAAAACTGTCTAGTGAGAAAAAAATTGCATTTGACACTAAATCAGGAATGGTAATTATTGTTTTGGTTAATCTTAGAAGTAAAAGTTTATAGAAAAAAGAAATTTATGGTGATTTCGAAAAAGCGCCTCAAACCCCTTGAAAATGACGTCAAATTAAAATAAAAAGTGCATCATTGGATTTAGCATGGTCGAAAACCTTTTGAAGGATAATTACAGTCCTCCACCTGGAACACCAAGGAAAATGACTTTTTTGCATGGGTTTCTCCCTTTTTTTCTGTCTTTTTTCTAGAAGGGCTAGGGGGTTTGCCAGAGCATCATAGAGAGGTGTGTAATAGCTCATTCGAAAGGGAATTAAATTTTTAAATGGCCTTTTCAAGTGAGCAAAAGGTTGGACGGCAAATAGACCCCCTCACAACAAGCCCCCTCCCCCCCCCCCAACTAGTCCTATAAAAATTTTGAGATAGCCATTTTGTTTAACATAGTTCTAAGGTCCAATTTATGTGGTTTTGACGATGATATGGCCCTCCATAGTCCCTGGGGAAGGGCTGTATGTGGTATCGGGCGTATCGATATCGCGCGTATCGGTATTGCTCGTATTGATATCGCATGTACAATATTAGGACTATCGGTATCTACTGTTGTTTTTTTTTAGTCATTTTAAAGGCTCATTTTTTAAAGCATGTCCCGGCAAGGTATCATCTTTGCAGCGGCAGCTGCAACCTAGTAAAGAGCGAACTACAGCCCATATACAAGATACTAGAGTATATAGGAGCTCTTTTATTGATGTTAAAAGTATAGATCATCATCTAGTATTGTTAAGGGTTAATTTAACGCTGAAATTTTGGAAGGGTAACTACCTCCCGGGAAGTTATGATGTTGGTAGACTCCAGGATGAGAATTTGAGAGAAAATGTCCAGGAACAGTTGAATATTAAACTTGAAAGTTTAAAATTTTATAATGTGGAAGATGGTTGGAATTGTTTTAGAAAAATAATTTGTGAAGTTGCTGAAGGTGTCTTAGGGAAGAAAGTTAGAACTGCAACTAAGAATATTAGTGAAAAAGCTTTATGTTTAATAGAAAGGAGAAAGTACTTGTACAAGAATTATATGAGTAATAGATCATATGAAAATAAACGGAACGAAAAGAAAGTGGAGAAAGGACTAACATATGAACTAGGTAGGTTTGAATTGGAAGTCATCGATAACACTACTAAGGATCTGGAAGACACAGTTCGATAGCATATTAGCAAAATTTTGTACTGGAATGTTAATAAATTGAGAGGGAGTAGTCAATCTGGACTTGGCCCAGTTAAAGATAGGAATGGGGCCACAATTAGCGAAAAGGAAAGAATTAAAGAGAGATGGTCAGAACAGAACTTTAAGATTTCTCTGAAAGTTCAAACTTAATGCCCAAATCCATTCTTGAGATACGCCCTTTTGACAATATGAAAGCACATAGTGTCTTTTGATTTGGTTCAAATTTCCCCTAAATATTCTCTGAAATTTTTCAGTTCATACACTTAGCCTCATTAGTACTAGTATCACAGTAATCGTGGTAGTAGTAGGAGAAGTAGCAGCAGTAGTAGTATTGTGTTAGTAGTAGTAGTCACAGTCTTAGCAGCAGTAGGCCTATTAATAACAGTTGTAACATGTACATGTTGCCTTTTGGTCAGTTGGACATCTCCCTCGTTATTTAGATCAAATTTCATTTCTATATTATCTCAAGTTCTTGCCTTTATACTCTTAGTCTTAATAGTACTAGTGTCACAGTAGTGTTGGTAGTAGTAGCAGCAATAGATGCAGTAGTAGCGTTGTATTAGCAGTAGTATTAACAGTAGTAGTAGAGATATTAGTAGCAGTAGTAGCATGCAGATATTGCCTTTTGGCCCGTCGAACAGTCCCCTCATGATGCCCTTGAAGCTTCAGCTTGATACGATAAGCCGTTCCAAAGTTATTTTCGATAGGCCCTTTTGACAATCTGTATGCACACGGTATGTTTTGATTTAGTTCAACTTTCCCTTTAACATTTCCTAAAATTTTCACTTCAACATCCTCAGCCTTGGTAGTACTAGCTACAGAAGCAATAATCGTAGTGGTAATAGCTGTAGTAGTGGTAGTAGTTGTGGTAATTTTTAAGTAGCAGTAGCAGTAGTAACAGTAGTAATAGTAGTAGTAGTAGTAGTACTGTTAATACTACTGCTACTAGAACGCTACTACTGCATCTCTTGTTCCTACTACTGCCAACACTACTGTGACACTAGTACTATTAAGACTAAGAGTATGAATGCAAGAACTTGAGAGAATATAGAAAGGAAATTTGATCTAAATAATGAGGGAGATGTCCAACTGACCAAAAGGCAACATGTACATGTTACAACTGTTATTAATACTGATGCTAGGACTGTGACTACTACTACTAACACAATACTACTACTGCTGCTACTTCTCCTACTACTACCACGATTACTGTGATACTAGTACTATTGAGGCTAAGTGTATGAACTGAAAAATTTCAGAGAATATTTAGGGGAAATTTGAACCAAATCAAAAGACACTATGTGCTTTCATATTGCGCATCAAAAGGGCGTATCTCAAGAATGGATTTGGGCATTAAGTTTGAACTTTCAGAGAATGCTTAAAGGGGAAGATCATTTGACCAAACGGCAATATGTGCACGTTACCGCTAATGCTACTACCACTGCTACTTCTAGTACTGCTCCAACTATCACTTCTATTGCAACTACTACTAACGCTAAGAGTATTAAGATGAAAATTTCAGGAAATTTAGAGAGGGAAGTTCAACTAAATTAAAGCACACTATGGATATACAGGATATCATAAAGGCATATTGACTGTGCCATAACAATGTTTAATTGTATTAAGTTGAAAATTTCCAGGGCTTGATTAGGGGGAGGTGCAACTGACAAACAGGAAACATATTAATACTACTGCTAATACTATTGCTTGTGCTGTTCCTGTTAATACTACTACTAGTGCTACAACTAAAATTATTGGTACTCCTACTACTACTACAGTGACAACTTTTACAACTATGGCTTGTAAAAGTTGTCAATTCGCTGAAAAATTTTCAGCGAATATTAAGGGGGGAACTAAAAGTGAACCACAACAAACCGTGTGAATGCAGGCTGTCAAAGGGGTGTATCAACAATTTCTTAAGAATGACCAGGTGTGTGAAGTTGAACCTCACTGGGCTTATTGTGGGGGGGGTGTTGCCTCTTGGGACTACCCAAGAGGCAAGACTTGCATCCTGCTACTACTATTACAGCTGCAACTACTACTACTACTACTAACAACTCACCGCAGCAAGAAGCCGCCTGTGGCCAAAACAGCCACGCACACTCCACCTCCATCCCAATTTATTCAAAGCCTCCGTTTTAACACCCTCCCATGAGGTTCCCATTTCCTTTAAATCTTTCTTTATGACGTTCTCCCATCCCAGACGAGGACGACCTGCTTTCCGTTTAGCCCTAGACAATTGGCCGAAAAGAACAATCTTCGGCAATCTGTCTTGCTTCATCTGCACAACTTTCCCTAGCCACCTTAACCTTTCTTTCATTATAGCCCTAGAGAGCGGTATTGAACCACATTTTTCGTACAGCCTATTGTTTGAAATACGGTTTGTTAGCCGGGTACCAAGAACAATCCTTAAGCAATTTCTCTGGAAAACCTCTAGCAAATCTTCATCCGCTTTTCGGAGTGCCCATGCTTCAGAGCCATATTTGACCACTGTCATAATTTTAGCTTCCAATATTCTAATCTTGGTTCGCACACTCAACTTCCTTTTCTTCCAAAGTTTTATTAACTGTGAAAAAATACTCTGAGCTTCGGATATCCTAATTTTAACATCTTCACTGCTCCCACCATCTTTACTAATAATGCTACCAAGGTAAGTGAAGCTAGACACCTGATCAATGTTGTCATTACCCAACATCACCTTTTCATCTTCACTTATTGCTAGCCTTAGTGATTTAGTCTTCTTAACATTAATTTTCAAACCTATTCTAGCGCCCTGAACTCACGAAATTTTTAAAAGTTCATTCATTTTGCTCAAACTTTCATCTAGGATGCTTAAATCGGCAGCAAAATCTAAGTTCAGGAGACTTTTTCCTCCCCATTTAACTTCCTGTGCTCCTGAAGACAAAGTCCATCAAAATAATCCATACAAAGGAGGATAGAACACAACCCTGCTTAACTCCTGATTTAATGCAAAACCAGTTGCTAACCTCATTTCCTACCTTAATAGCAGCAGTGTTATTCTCGTACATAGGATTAATCACTTTAATGTATTTGTCTGGTGTACCATACAAGAATAAAACCTTTACTAAAGCTCTTCTATCAACAGAATCAAACGCTTACTCATAATCTATAAAATTGAGGACCAAAGTTGGTTGACAGCTCAGGCACTTCTCAATTATTAACCTAAGAGTGAAAATTTGGTCGACATATCCTCTACCTTTTGTAAAACCTTACTGCTCTTCCCTTAAAACCTTGTCTACGGCATCTCTCAGTCTAAAAAGTATCATATTACTAAGTAATTTACTACCTAAAGAGAACAGACTAATGCCTCGATAATTACCAAACTCTCTTTAATCACCTTTTGATATAAAGTAGCTTAAGTAAGGTTTTCCTAAAATCTTTAGGTACTTCCCCTTTTTCAAAAATCATATTCATAATCTTCAGTAACTTTTTTCTAACCTTAGAGCCACCATATTTAAGAAACTCATTTACCCCCCCTATCTGCACCTGGAGCCTTATTATTTTAATCCTTTTAGTACTGTCACTAATTCTTCCTCACAAAACTAATCTTCCTTAACATCCAAGGTATCACAAAACTTTTTCATTTTCCTCTACATCTTTTCCTGCAACGCTATCTCGGTTTAGCAAATTCTTAAAATGTTCTACCCATCTCTCTTTAATTCTTTCCTTATCGCTAATTGTGGCCCCATTCCTATCTTAACTGGGCCAAGTCCGGATTGACTACTCCCTCACAATTTATAAACGTGCCAGTACAATATTTTACTATTATGCTGTCTAGCTACATCTTCCAGATCCTCGGCAATTTTATCTATGGCTGCCACTTCACACCTTCTTAGTTCATATTTTAATGCTTTCTCCACTTTCTTTATATTCCTCTTATTTTCGTAAGATCTATCACTCATATAATTCTTGTACAAGTACTTTCTCCTTTCTATTAAACATAAAGCCTTTTCACTAATATTCTTAGCTGCAGTCCGAACTTTCTTCCCTAAGACACCTTCAGCAACTTCACAAATTATCTTCCACATTATCAAATTTTAAACTTTCAAGATTAGTATTCAACTGTTCCTGGAAATTTTCTCTCAAATTCTCATCCTAGAGTCTACCAACATCATAATTTCCCGGGAGGTAGTTACCCTTCCGAAATTTCAGCGTTAAATTAACCCTTGACACTATTAGATGGTGATCTTTACTTTTAACATCAATAACAGCACTCCTATATACTCTAGTATCTTGTATTGATCCTGCCAGTCCTCGGTTTACTATAACATAATGAATAAGGTTTGCTGTCTTACCATCACTTCAATATCATGTTAACTTATGAGCCATTTTATGACCAAACACCGTTTTGGTTATAACTAGATTGTTATACTTACAAAATTGCAAAAGTCTGTATCCATTACTGTTTTCTTTTCCTACACCAAATTTACCTAGGCTAGGATACCATCTATCCCTATTTCTACGGACCAGGGCATTAAAATCTCCTAGTAAAAACATCTTATTTCTACCTGGGACCCTGTTTATTTGCTCATGTAACTGTAAGTAAACCTTATCTAAGTCCCTAGTATCTCCGTCAGTCAGTTCTACAGGGGCATAAGCTACTATAACTGATACTCTGAACTTTTAGTCATATAATAAGCAATTAGTATTCTATTATTAATACCTTCCCAGCCTAAACAAGACTTAGCAGCTTCCTTGTTCATCATGAGCCCTACTTCCTGTCTATGTACCCCATCCTTCCTGCCTGAGTAAACAAATTCCATATCACCTAATTTTATACTTCCTACCCCTGGTACATAAGTTTCTGAAACTCCTAATAAGTCCAGTTCAAATCGTCTAAATTCGTCAGTCAAAATGTCGATAAGATGGTCTTTAAATCATTGAATTTATTTTGGCCTCAGAAAAAGCAATGATTCCAGACACCAGTGTAGGACGGGGATCACATATCTTCTCAATTCTATATCGAAGTGCTTAAGCCGGCTTAGAACCGGACAGTAAGAAGTCCCTGGGACCTCCATGAATAGAGGCTTTGTGCAATCCTTGGCCCATCTTGGTAAAAACAAGGTTTTCAGCACTTTGCGATTCTCTTCTACCAACGAGTAGAAATCATGCACAGACAATCTCGAGCCTATTACCTCCGACTCATTATATATTCATGCATACAAATATTATGCTTACTACGGGGTGGCAGCCCATAGTTGATAAATTAGCCAGGAAAAGGTTTTTCAGTCCGAAGATGCCCATCAAAACATACCAAGCCCAGAAGAATTGTCCATTAATCAGAATCCCGCGTGAATGCTGTTTTGTTTACTAGGCTATAATTTTCTCGAAGGGGCACCACTCCTCGGGTGAGAATAGAGTTGACCGCAAGGTCCCTAGTCAGGTCCCTAGGACCGCAAGGTCCCTAGTACCCCGAAAGGGTCGAGGCAGCCCTTTGCAGAGGCCGTTGTCCTTAGATCTGGATCTTAAGCCCTACCGCGGTTCTTCTCCTATAGAGGATCCTCTCACGATGGTGTTCTGCATCACCATGCAATGTAACCCATTACTGGGAGAAGGTTTATAACTCATGGGACTTATGGACACACCAGTGGGCCCTTTTTAGTGTACATTTGAGGGGCCTTCTTCCTCCTCCACCTATATTTATGACCCCGGGTGAGGGTGCCCCAGTTTCTATTATGGAGCCCCAGGGACAAGGTCCCCCTTGGTCCGTGCCTCCTATGGAGGTGCCTTACATATATGGAGGGCGTTTCCCTATTGAAATTACGGTACTTACGCTACATTTTATAGCAGCCACAATAAAGAACTGAAGTTAGTCATAATGAAACATACTAAAATATGATGAAAAAATAATACTTTAGTATAACAAAACTATGGAAACTACAACAGAGAATTGTGGAAAATAGGCTGTCTAGAATGCATCATATTAAATACTTAACCTAATTATCTCTATAGATTAAATATTTAATTAAAATATACTGACATAGATACCATTATTTCACTGAGGCTTAGCTGATTATCTCTAAGTAGACACATAAAACTGGTTTCAATACAGATCAAGAAGAAAGTATGGTCACTATAACAAACTAAAAGCTAAGTACCTCAAAATCATCTAATATTGGTAAAGATAACAGATTACTGCTGCTACTACTAGTACTGCTACTAAAGCTAAACCTATAACTAGTTCTACTGCTAAGACTACTACCATGGGCGTCCATAAGCTGAATTTTAGGGGGGGGGGGCTGCCTGGTCCAATCGTCACTTTCAATGCTGTATAATAGAACCCTAAAAATACCATAGGCAGCTCAATAGCACTGCCTAAGTAAAGAGCGATGTGGGTACAATGTATTATTATTTTTCTGTTTTTTTTTTTTTTGCTTTTTTAGGCCAGGGCACTTCTTATAGAAAGAAATGTCGTAGAAATTTCAAAAAGAGCTCATGTGATTGGAAATTGAGCGGAATAATGCCCTTTTTGATAATCAAAAGTGATTGGAGGGAAACCAGCCCCCCAACGCTAATTATTTCCCCAAATACATACAATAAAAATTTTGAGATAGCCATTTTGTTCAGTGTAGTTCAAAAGTCCGGAAATTGTGACTCTGAGGTTGACAACCCCTCCTCACAACCCTCAGGGCAAGGATTGTAAGTTATGCCCTGGGGGAATATAGGGTTTTACAGAAACGATGGTCGTATAAACCACAAAGGGGACTCATTGGATTGGTAATCAGAGGTTCGGGTTGCCTTTTTAACAGTCAAAAGTGATTAGAGGTCAACTAGCCCCCCCCCTCACCCAAACCAATCATTTCCCCAAACAAATGGAGATTGCCATTTTGTGCAGCGAATGTCCAGAAATTATGTGTTTGAGGATGACCCCCCCCCCCATAGCCCTCAGAGCTAGAACTGAGGTTAAGCCCTGGGGGCATGTAAGGTTCTTATAAAAGGGTGGTCGTATAAACTTCAGAGAGGGCTCATTGGATTGTTAATCAGAAGTTATTGAGCTTTTTTTAAGAGTTAAAGTGATCAGAGGGCAAATACCCCCCCCCCACACATACACACACTCATACGTCGTATTTTCCTGAAATTCATATGATAGAAATTTTTAGATGGCCATTTGTTGTCATAGGAACTTCGAAAAGTGCTCATTTGGATTGAAACTGAAAGAGCTAGTGCCTTCTCTCTTAGTCAAAAGCAAATGAAGGACAACCCGCCCCCTCACCCCCCCCCCCATGCCCATCATTTCCCCGAACACTTCCAATCAAAATTTCAAGATAGCTGTTTTGTCTGACATAGTTTAGAAGTCCGAAAGTTATGTCTTTGAGGATGAGACCCCCCCCTCCCCCCACACACACACAGCCTACAGCGCAATGTTTGTACGTTATGTCCCGTTGGCATTTAAAGTTTTTACGGGAAGGGTGGTCGTACAAACTTCGCATGGGGCTCATTGGATTGGGAATCTGAAATTTAAGTGCCCTTTTAAAAGTCAAATTTATCGAAGAGTAGCTATACACCCCCCCCTCCACGTCATATTTTCCCCAAATGTATCCGATAGAAATTTTGACATAGCCATTTGTTCAAAAATAGTCCAAAGATCACATAAAAAGGCCTTTGGGGTTGACGCAAAACCCAACAGAGTCTGGGGGCAAGGGTTGTAAGTTATGCCCCAGGGGCATGTAAGGTTTCTATGAATGGGGTGGTCTTGTGAACTTTAGAGAAGGCTCATTTGATTGGAAATGTATAGTTCTAGTTCCATTTTATAATCAAAAGTGATAGAGGAAAAATAGCCCCCCCCTCCTCGACATCCTCTTTTCCACAAACCCATTAGATCGAAATTGCGAGATAGTCATTTTGTAACCAATAGTCCAAAGTGCATGTAACTAGTAATCAAATATAAGGAATATTTAGGCGGACGTCGAACTAAATCAAAACAAACTATGAGCATGTGGACTTTCGAATATCATAAACAAATGTGTTTATGATCAACTTATATTATTAAATTAGAATATCATTGGCAGCACCACTCAATAATAGCTAGAAATATCATTGAAACATTTAAAGAAGCTTATTCGATACAAAATTAAAAGTTCTAGTGTCCTTTTTAAGAGTAAAAAGAGATGGAGGACAATCAGCCAATCTCTCAAGCCAATTCATTTTTCAAACACATCCAGACAAAATTTTGAGAGAATCATTTTGTTTAGCATAGTAGAATGGTCCAGCAACTATGTCCTTAGGCTTTTTGGGCATGTCAAACCTCCACAATTATGCAATTGACCCATTATGCTATAAAACTAAATGTTGCTTTAAAACTAAATCAAAAGGTATCGTGTGTATGGTTGCCAATAAGACCCTTCAGCAATATATCGAGAACGACTGGGGGTATTAAATTGAAGCCTTTGGGGCTACTACTATTACTACTTCTGCTCTTACAATTTAAATAAATAAACAGAGTGTAAGTGCATCGAGGTTGCCAAAGAGCATAGGTAGAATCTTTTGGGAATGATATTAAGTTTTATTTTTTCAGGTCAGCTTGAGGAGGTATAAAATTAAAGTAAAAAATATTATATGTGTCAGGATTAAAAATCGATGAAAAAGTTTCTGCCAACATACAAATAGCAAGCCAAACTATGGATTCTTCTAGAAAAAAACCGAAAAGATATAATTTTTTTTTCATGAAAAAGACCAAGTCAATAAAAAATTAATGGAAATAAAAAAAAAACTTTTGCCACGAAATAAGTTTCTCAAAGAAAAGTAAAGAGCTCCATTAAGCCAAAAATGGGCAGAAATAAAGTGAAGTAATCTTCCGAGCATAAATATACCACGAATCACTATCAATAAATAAATGAAGTGTAAAACCAACAGAAATTAGAATAAATAGCCGAGTCAAACTCAAAACAAGCAAAAATTAACATTAGTAGGGCTGATAACCCCCATACCTTCTCAAAACCAAAACATAATTTGCGCTTTGTTGAAAACAAAATAAGTCTTAAATTTTTCACTTTTTTTTAGTTAAATAAATATAAAAATTTAAGACTTAAAGGAATAAATATCAATCTATCTATATTAAACTGACAATCCACAGTCATTCGTTAGATTGTGTTCTGGTCTTGAGAAGGCATGTGGGTTGTCAGCCCTACTAATGTTAATTTTTGCTCGTTTTTAGTTTGACTTTTCTATTTATTCTAATTTCTCATTTTGAATTTCATTTATTTATTAATAATGATTGTGGTAGTTTTACGCTCAGAAGATCATTGACTTCATTTCTGCCCATTTTTGGCTTAATGGAGCCCTTTACTTTTATTTGAAAAACTTGTTTTGTGGGATTTTTTTTTTATTAATTAAATAAAAAAAACAAGTTTTTTAAACTGAAAGTAAGGTGCGACATTGAAACTTAAAACGAACAGAAATTATTCCGTATATGAAAGGGGCTGTCCCCTCCTCAACGCCTCGCTCTTTATTCCGTATATGAAATGGGCTGTCCCCTCCTCAACGCCTCGCTCTTTACGCTAAAGTTGACTCTGTCTCACAGCTTTATTTTTTAAAACAATAAAAAACTTTAGCGTAAAGAGCGAGGCGTTGAGGAGGGGACAGCCCATTTCATATACGGAATAAAGAGCGAGGCGTTGAGGAGGGGACAGCCCCTTTCATATACGGAATAATTTCTGTTCGTTTTAAGTTTCAATGTCGCACCTTACTTTCAGTTTAAAAAAATTATTTTTTATATTTAATTTCTGATCGTTTTTTAGTTAATGCAGCTTTTATTTGCATAAAAATTTTACTTTTCTTTTGCTAAATGAATGTCTTTACAAATTAACTTACGTAACTAACTTCTATATTCGTATATTTTTCTTCTGGCAAAAATTCAAAGTTGCAGATTTTTGCAGATATGAGCTTGAAACCTATGTAATAGGGTTTTCTGATACGCTGAATCTGACGTTGTGATTTTCATTAAAATTCTTTCACTTGTAGGGGATGTTTCCCCCTCTTTAAAAAATCGAGTAAATTTCCTCAGGCTTGTAGCCTTTGATGAGTAATACTAAACTTAATAAAATTTATATATTTAGAATCAGCATTATAAACACATTCTTTTGATACATTTATTGACATCAAAATTCCGTATTTAAAAGTTTCGATTACTATTGAGCCGTATCCTTGCTTTTTTATTGTTTTTTTTATTACGTATATGTTATTACGTAAATGAGGGGGTTCTGTCCGTAGTCAATAAAACGCTCTTTAAGGAAAAAGTTAAAAAAAAATTTGATTAAAAAAAAACATAAAAAAAAAGGAATTTTAATTATAATATATATATGTATTTAAATAACTAAAAAAACTGTAGCTTAAAGAGCTTGTTTTTTACTTGGGGGAGAACCCCCTCACATACGTTATAATTTCTGTTCGTTTTAAGTTCTAATATTCCTTCTTACATTTCAGTTGAAAAAACTTGTTTTTTTTTTTATTTAATTTCTGATCGTTTTTTTAAATAATGCTTGGAAATCCGGCACCCCCTTCATAGAAATGTCCCTTACCCCAAAGGAACATCCTGCACGGAACTATTCTCCAGAGTAACGCCCTCCTCTCGCCCCCCCCTCCAGAAAAAATCCTTCCTGAACATGGTTGTATACTTCCCAATAACCAATAAATAATGCTGGCAAGTCCGGCGCCCCCTGCATGGCGAGTTCCCTTCCCCCATGAAAACTTCCTTCATGAACAGATCCTCCAACATAACCCCCGACCCACCCTTCCCTCCCACTAGCAGAAAAAAACCTCCTGAAAACTTCTGTATACTTCCGAATAACCAATACTATATGTTAACATTGGGTAAAGTTCATATCTTTTAGCCCTCCCTCTGGGTACTTCGGGGGATTAAGTCATCCCAACAGACATATTTATCATATTTTCGACCATGCTGAACAAAATGGCTATCTCAATATTTTGATCGGGTGACTTTGGTAAAAAAATAAGCGTGGGAGGGGGCCTAGTTGCCCTCCATTTTTTTTGGTCACTTAAAAAGGGCACTAGAACTTTTAATTTCCGTTCCAATGAGCCCTCCCACGATATTCTAGGACCACTGGGTCGATACGATCACCCCTGGGAAAAAAAAAAAACAAACAAACAAACAAACAAACAAACAAATAAACACGCATCCGTGATCTTTCTTCTGGCAAAAAATGCAAAAATCCACATTTTTGTAGATAGGAGCTTGAAACCTTTACAGTAGGGTTCTCTGATACGCTGAATATGCTGGTGTGATTTTTATTAAGGTTCTATAACTTTTAGGGGGTCTTTCCCCCTTTTTTTGAAAATCAGCCAAATTTTCTCAGGCGCGTAACTTTTGATGGGTAGCTCTAAACTTGATGAAAGTTATATATTTGAAATCAGCATTGAAATCTGATTCTTTTGATATATCTATTGGTATCAAAAACCCGTTTTCTAGAGTTTCGGTTACCATTGAGCCGGGTCGCTCCTTACTTACAGTTCGTTACCACGAACTGTTTGATACAAATATAAGGCGGCGTCATTCAGCCAGGGGGAGGGGGCAGGCGCCCCATCTGTCCCCCTTTATGGGCACCCATGACTATTACTATTAATTACTGGCACTAGTGCTACTAAATCTAAAGGTATTAAGGCAAAATGTTAGGGAATGTTGAAATAATATTCAAGTAAATCAACAGACTCTGCGCATTAAGGTTTTCAAGAAGACGCGTAAGCATAACCTCAGGAACGGTTTATGGTATCAAGTAGAAATTATTCAGCATGTGTTAAGGGCCTATAGTAAAGCCTATAGTATAGTAAAGCCTATATATCAGCCTATAGTAAAGGCCATACGGCTCCAATGTTTTATTATTATTATTATTATTCTTATTTTTATTATTATTTTCCCCACAGGCACTTCATATGAAAGGGGTCGTCGTATAAACTTCAAAGGGGGCTCATTCGATTGAAAATCGGGAGTTTTAGTGCCCCTTTTAAGAGTCAAAAGTGATCGGAGGGCGACCAGCCCCCCCCCCCCCACATCCTTTTTGTCCCAAATGCATTCGATAAAAATTTCTAGATAGCCATTTTGTTAAAAATAGTTCAATGATCACATAACAAAAACTCCAGTGTTGACAAAACCCCAAGGGCCCAGGGGCAGGCATTGTAAGTTATGCCCTAGGGGCATATGAGGTTCTTATAGAAGGAATGCTCGTATAAACGGAGGGTAACCAGCCCCCCTCCCCTCCGGACGTTTTTTTCCCAAAAGCATCCGATAAAAATTTTGAGATAAACATTTGGGTTAAAAATAGTTCAAAGATTATATAACAAAAACTCCGGTGTCGACATAACCACCCAGAGCCCGGGGGCAGGCGTTGTAAGTCAAGCCCTGTGGGCTTATATGGTTCTTATGGAAGGGATGTTCATATAAACTTCAAAGAAGGCTCATTTGATTGGAAACTAACAGTTGTAGTTCACTTTTCAAGAGTAAAAAGAGATCAGAGGGCACCCAGCCCCCCCCCCCCCTCCAAGCCCTTTTTTCCTGATACACATCCGATAAGAACATTGAGATAGCCTTTTTTTAAATAGTTCATAGACCATATAACGAAAATTCGGGGGTCGACACAGCCCCCCAGGGCCGGAGGGAAGGCGTTCTAAGTTATGCCCTGGGGGAATATATGGTTCTTATGAAAGGAATGCTCGTATAAACTTCAGAGAGGGCTTATTTGATTGGAAACTGAAAGTTCTAGTTTAATTATTAAGAGCCGAAAGATTGAAGGGGAGTTAGCCCCCCCCCAACCACGCCCTTTTTCCCCAACCCATCCGCTACAAATTTTGAGATAGGTATTTTTTTTTTAATTCGAAAATTAGATTAAAAAAACACCAGTGTCGACACTACCCCAAGGGCTCGGGGGGTAGTCGTTGTAAGTGTTGTCATGGAGGCGTATATTGTACTTTTGAAAGGGATGCTCGTCTAAACTTTTACCCCTTGCTGATTTGATTGGAAATTGAAAGTTCTAGTTCACTTTTTAAGAGTCAAAAGATTTCCGAGGACAACTAGCCCCCCCCCCACAAACCCTTTTTTCCAAAACATATCCGATAAAAATTTTAGATAGACATTTTGTTAAAAATAGTTCAAAGGTCAGATAAAAAACTGCTTTGTCGACGTAACCCCCCATTTGATTGGAAATTGAAAGTTCTCGTTCACTTTTTAAGAGTGAAAAAAGATCGGAGGGCAGCTAGCCCCCCCCCTTTCACGCCCTATTTTCCTCAAACCCATCCGATAAAAACTTTGAGAGAGCCCTTTTTTCAAAATGGTTCAAAGATCATATAGCGGAAACTCCGGGTAGACAAAATCCTTCAGGACCAGGGGTAGGCGTTGTAAGTTATACCCGGTGCGTATATATAGCTTATATGGAAGGGATGCTCGTATAGACTTCAGAGAGGGCCCATTTGATTGGAAATTGAAAGTTCTAGTTCAGTTTTTAAAAGTCGGAAGGGATCAGAGGGTAACTATCCCCCGCCTCTTTTCCCCCAAATACATCCGATAAAATTTTAATATAGCCTTTTTGTTAAAAATAATTCAAAGGTCAGATAACAAAACTCCGGTGTTGACACAACCCCCCAGGGCCTGGGGACAGGCACTGCAAACTATGCCCTGGTGGCATATATTGTTCTCATGGAAGGGATACTCGTATAAACTTCAGAGAAGGCTCAATTGAATAGAAATCAAGAGTTATATATCAATTTTTAAGAGTCAAAAGAGATCGGAGGGCAACTAGCCCCACTTCCCACGCCCTTTTCGCCCTAAACCCATCCGATACAAATTTTAAAATAGCCATTTAAAAAAAAATAGTTCAAAGGTCAGAAAACAAAAACTGCGGTGTCGACACAATCCCCAAGGACCAGGGGGGCAGGCGTTGTAAGTTATGTCCTGGGACCATATTTAGTTCTTATGAAATAGATGCTGGTATAAACTTCAGAGAGGGCTCATTTGATTTGAAATTAAAAATTCTAGTTCACTTTCTCAGAGTCAAAAGAGACAACTATTTTCTACTTTAAGAGACTACTTCTAGTTCACTTTCACTTTCTCAGAGTCACTACAAACAAGACTTTCGGTATTGCCTTCTTCCCTCACTGTAAAAGTCGAAAATCTACTGCGTCATGGCAGTAAAAAGGGGGGTTCTACTCCCATTGCTCACCCCTGCTGCCACCTACAACTTTTTTACATAATTTATGCATGTTTTTATGTCTGTTCGTTGTCAGTGAGAATTTGAAAAACAGGAATTTTCTCACTTGAAAAACCAGGAATGTTCTCACATTGATGGATGTTTTCATGGATGGTTATGGGTGTTGGTCAATTTATTTGATGTTTTTCATGGTTGTCAACATCAAAGTATGGATGTTTTATGGTTCGTTGTCAGTGAGAATGTAAAAAACAGGAACTTTCTCACATTTATGTCTGTTTTCATGGATGGTTATGTGTGTTGGTCGATTTATTTGATGTTTTTCACGGATGGTTATGGATGATTTATGTCTGTTCATTGTCAGTGTGAATGGACATGCTTGACGCGAATGTTATGAGATTGTTAGGCGAACCTAACCTGAGAACTTGATTTACATAATCGGCGGGGAAATTATTGATTCACGAAGGGGGAATTAAGAAACATTATGGTTTCTTTGATCCTTAGGCGAACATAACCTGAGAACTTGATCTAAATAATTGATGTTAGACTGTAATTAGTCATTCCGGTGGTATTAAGAAAAATTTTGGTTTCTTTGATGTTTAGGCTAACCTAACATCATACATTGATTTAGATTATAGGCATTGACCATAATTTTTAACAAATGGTACAATAATAAAAATTATTGTTTCTTTTATCCTTAGGCGAACCTAACCTGTGAACTTGATTTACATCATCGACTTGAGAAGTATTTAGTCATGCAGGTGAAATTAAGAAAAATGTTGTTTTATTTGATCCTCAGACGAACCCCATCTGAGAAATAGATTTACATAATCAACGGTAAACTTATTTATTCACGAAAGGGGGACTAAATAAACATTATTTTTTCTTTGATCTTTAGACGAACCCAACCTGAGAACTTGATTTACATAATTGGCGGGGAAATTATTGATTCACGAAGGGGGAATTCAGAAACATTATGGTTTCTTTAATCTTTAGGCCTGAGGGATTTATTTATTATTGTTGTTTTGGACAAGTGCATGCTAGGGATGAATGTCAAGGTGTCCTGGAATAGGAAACCGGAAGTACATGCAACCTTCTTAGCCAATCAGCGAGTTGGATACATCTTCCTTCGCAGCCAATCAGAGATCTGATCACGAATGGTTTTCCCCCCCGTTACATAACAATTCACACTTAACATTTCGTCTATAACGGGCATGTACAGTGATTAAATTATCAGAAAGTATTGTGACACAATTGAAGCAACAATGAATGTTATTGATGAACTTGAAGCCTTGGAAGCCACAATTAGCAATGTGAGTACATTTTCATTTTTTATTTTCAAAATAAAATTGTTTTCCGTGGTTACCCTATACTATATTTAGGTAAGTATCCCCCCCCATACAATACAAACATCACTTTACAATCTTTATACTCACTGGGAAACATAAAATATGTTCTTTTTACCCTAACCCCCCCCCCCACACTGTTTTACAACCAAATTCTCGCAAATGGAAATACCTTTTCGTTAAATTCCACTTTTTATTTTCATTGGCCACCCTCCAGTATATTCAGCTAAAGTGTCTGCTGGCTTCTGTCAATTTTTAATGAAAATCCCGTTCTGTTTTGACACAATCTCCAGTTCGAGGTTAAAATTAGCTATCACCCTTTCCGCTTTACAAACGCGGTCAACGGAACTATTCTTCTGTCAAATTAAAACAATAATTAAGCTAGGCCTACACAACCTGTATGGAAGTAGAGAAACAAGGTATTTTCAAATTAGGGTCTAACAATATCCCCCCTCCCCCTCCCCCATTGTCTTACAACCCCAAATTCTCGCAAAAAGAAATACCTTTTCGATAAATTTATTCTTTCTGTAAGCCTATCATCTTCTGTCTATCTATTAGCTATTAAGCCGCTAACTTGACTATACATTTCCAGAAGGTTATAATTACTTTGTCACCCCTCTTCCGGTGTGATCACGGTATCGGTCTAGCCAAAGGGTTTGTTTTGGTTGTCAAATTAAAACAGTTTTAAGCAATAATATGTGATGCAATATTTTGGAGAAGTGAAATGGATTATTTTCAAATTAAGTCTAACAATATATTTAGGACATTATGTAAAAGGGGGGAGGGGCAATACATTGCTTCTAACAGCTTCGCTGTAAGTAAATTATGGAACCGGAGGAGGCCATTGCCTTCAATTCTACCGCCATCAGTGAAAAATGAAAACAAACTATTTCTTCGCATTAAAAGTAAGGGGGGCTTCGATGTATAGATAAGTACACCCATTGACAAGAAAACAAATGTGTAAATATATGCGTTGCGTCTCTAGGCATGTTTTTAATTTTTTTCAAGCTTTCAATAAAGTTTCTTTTATATTCCCGGGCGTGAATCCAGGATTTTTGTTGGGGGAGGGGGTTAGCACTTTTAATAGTGACAAAATAGAAAAGATAATTGTTTCTTACCTTAATTGCTTCTTCGTCATTTAGTGATTTTAGCTATAACATTTGAATAAAAGGTAGTAAGATACATTCTTTGTTGATCTACATTGCGCTTGAATAAAACGCACGATTAACTCAATGAGAGGGTAGACATAGGGTGGGTTAATTTTCCTAAATTTAGGGGGGGGAGAATATGGGTTTTTTGCTTTACTAAAATGAGATAAATACTTCTCTAGACAAAATTATATGGATGATGATACTAACTTTCTTTCTGTTAAAAAAAGGGGCAAATTATTTTGAAACTAATTTTTTCTCTTCTTTAAGGCAAATTGTGAAGAATGCCCGTCGCCACCACCCAGTTAGAGAGCAAGGGCTAATAATGCGGGCCCTGGGAAGGCTACTGTCATACAATATGGTCGCTGGCCGAGGACTCCTGAACAAGTGATGCCTACCCAAACCGTATTGGAATGTGATATCGCAAGCAAATCCGCTCTCCTTGGACCGCTAATAGCTGGCACATCAACGATAGATCAGGAGGCTACCATCCAGCATGTTATGTCAGATCCATCCGAAACCTTAGCCCAGACAGATTTTGCAAATGTAAGTATTTTTTCCTACCTATCATATAGAAATATCTATCAATTTCTTCCAACTTTTTTATGCCTTTTCTACATGCATCATTTTCGAACACTGTGTAAAAGTATATCTCAGCGGGATATTGAAAGATTTTTTCTCCCCAAAGGAAATATAATGTTCTCCCTTTTGAATCATGTCAAGTGCATGCATTCACCCTTTGTTAAATTAGATTAGTGAAGCCAAAAAAATATGCTCTATATCCCGCTCATAAAAAGTAGCAAAATCCATTGCATTATAAATTGCTTTATTAGTGAATGGTTCACCTTGCCACTAAAATAAAAAAAAAAAAAACTTTATATCTGAAGGTGTTGTGTATCATGAGAGGAGAGGGCTATCCTTTTCAATTCATGTTTTTTGTTGTTTTTTTTCCCCAGAGCACATAAAGAGTATTAATATGAAATTTTATTTGGAGGGATTGTTTGAACAATATCAAATTGCCGTCTTCTATGTCATGCGATGTTTTAGACTTTAAATATCTTATACTAATATAAGATATGCTATGGGCCCACGAGAGTTTCTTCCAATGTTTTTTTCTTTTCTATTTTTCAATATAAACTTATCTCAGCGAGATATTAACCCATCACCCCCCAACCATTGTTCCCCCCCCCCCTCCCTCGGAGATATCTAAATATAATGTAATTTTTGCAAAGAAACCGCTCCTCTTTTTTCTAATCTTTACTATTTTATCTGTTGCTATCTCTTCACTATCACATATAGTTTTAGGTACCTTTGAAACTCTGTGAATGCTATTCTTCACATAGTTTTAAGAGAGATTATTCCATCTATTGCATATATCAGCGTCCTAATTTACACTGAGCCTTACATCGTGCCAAAGATTTTAGTGAGGGGAAACCAGGCTAACGGTTCCCGGCATTTTGAAGTTCAATCCTGGAAATTGGAACACTCGCGCGGCTTGCAATAATTAAACTCATGGGTTCACTGAATCTGTGTGGAATTAGAGAAAGAAATATTTCAACTTTTGAAGGGTATTATGTACAGGGGGCCGGGACGAGCTGCGGGGGTGCGCCACGGGGGCGCTACGGGCCCGAGAAGCGCCGCAGGGATGCGCCGCAGGGATGCGCCGCGGGGCAGAGAAGTGGGGTGCGCTACGGACCCGAGAAGCGCCGCAGGGGTGCACCGCGGGATGCGCCGCAGGGATGCGCCGCAAAAAAAATTTGAACACTTTGAAAATAAACGAACAAATTGCTGCTTTCTATGTCATATCTTAGATTATATTAAGTAGAAACTTTCAGTTGAATTAACCAATTGCTAATAGGCAATAATAATCCGAATTTTAAAAGCAGAAGGGGTGATTTGAACACTTTCAAAATAAGCTATTTTTTCATTTATAGGTTGGTGCATTGGTCCCCTACTCACCATCGAGTGACGAAGAGGAAGAAGAGGAAATGGAGTTTCAGGACAATTCAGCCATCAGTGACTGGCATGGTATTATTAATTCCATTGATGTACCATCTAATATTGATGATTTTTTAAATAATTTTCTTTTCAATGTAGAACCTAGCACAGTTAAGCAGGCGGAAATGAGTCCAAATACCCTACAAATTTTAGAGGATTTTACAGGGAACCCTCCTCCCACTGATTACCTACTTCAAACAACTGAAGTGGAGCATACCCCAGATATTGTTGAACAACTTGGGGGAGGGGATAATATACAAGAGGGGGAGGGGGTACAATTTCTCCCGATTTTCAATTGACCAACACAATTTTAAATGCAATAGTTGTTTACACTGCGACGTTTGGAGACCCTTTTAATTCACTTATGGGGGGAAATTTGTGTTTGACCCCGTTACAAATTGTACACGCCTATGGAGATACAATTCGTGTACTTCTGTAGAACCAAATTAAGTGTTTGTGGCGGGATACAATTCAGGTCTGCATTGTTCTAAAGGTGTTTTATTTAAATAATGTGGCACCCGAAGTTTACTATCATTTTATAAAGTCCGAAATGATGGTGGTTTACTCGAATTTAGAAAATTAATAGGGTGCTTTCACGGATTGGCTGTATCAAATTATAACGCATCTTGAGAACTTTAATGAAAATGGGAGCGGGTCTCTACTTCTTTTTGTTGAAAATTTAAACGTAAATATTTTTTGATTTAAGAAATATTTTATTTTAAGAGGGGGGGCAAGGCATGATAGGGATACAGTTTTAAATTATAATCCAGATCTAGTAGGTTGTCGCGGTGTCCAGATCTGTTTTGAAACAGGTCAAATATGTTTCCGGTATGCTTTCCTCATATCAGCATTCGAGCCTCTAGCACGTGACGCTACCAAGACGAATTAAGATCATTGGGCTGTACATGGGAAGGACGGGTCCGATTTCCCCATTGTAGATTTCTCGTGTTTAGAGGGGAAATACCCAGTAACGCTACGATCTATTGATATTTTTGAAAGGGCTAATGCCCACTTAAATATTGGCGTTACTGTGGTTCAGTATGAAACTGAATTTGAAGATGGGGTTCATTCTAAAAAGAAGGGGGTGGTCTTCCCTGTAAGGGGCCCGTCAATTGATTTGGTCAGACACTGGGTTTGGTTATTATACACACCACCTAGTGGCCCTGCCAATTCAATTGGCCATTTTAATCCTATCACAGACATTAGCAGAGTTCTGGGGGGTGGTAAGCATAAAGGGGTACGTTTCTACTGTCCAACATGCTTGTCACAATTCCGTAGTTATATGAAACTACGGAATCATAGGAAGCATTGTAGACGACATGGCTACCAGACAGTGGAAACGGTTTCTGGGGATAGGGCCATTTTACGTTTTAAAAATTTCCAAAATACACTCCTCCAATGCAACAAAATATCTTTGGACTGTGAAGCTAAGCTTGTGGAGGTGAAAGATCCTCAATGTCCAAACCGAGTCAAAGAACATCAGGCTATTGTAGTGTCCTATGCTCACGCTCAAAGAGATAGTTCTAACACCATGAGGTTGTTAGAAATAGTTGAAACACTGGATGAGGGGGAATGCATGGTCAACGCACTGACTAAACTAATTGGCACGGCTAATGGTGCTATTTCTTGTTTGAGAAATACCCATTATCCCATGGTGTTGTCCGCCGAGGATCGTCTCGCGATTAAAAATCAAAAAATTTGTTGGGTTTGTAAGGGGGTGTTTGTAGCGGGGGATACGGGGACTAAAGGCAAAAGCGGGGCGGGTGGGCGGGGGAAAGTCAGAGATCATAATCACTTGTGGCAGGAAATATCCTCGGGGGGGTAGTAATTTTAGAGGGGTTGCGCATCAATCGTGTAATGTAAATGTTAGCCAACAGTTTTTCATCTCTGTTTTTATTCACAACTCAAATTACGACTTAAAACTTATTTTACCGGCAGTGACACGTATGCACAGGGAGGGAGGGGGAGTAGACTGTCCATGGGTAAACAAATCATTTATCTATAACATTATTCTCAAATCGACCGAGAAGTTATTGCTTCTCGAACTGAAATGGCAGGCGGAGGATAATGGACGTACGTGCTGGAATAAAATCAGGTTTTTATATTCTTTTAGTTTTTTTCCCAAGGCATTGAGTCAATTGATTCAAGTGCAAAAAAGCGACAATTTTGATAGCTTTCCCTTGCTTAAACAGCACTTTCCAGACGGTGAAATGTATGACCTGTTGACCTGCAAAGGTGTATATGCATACGACTATTACTGTTCTGGCGCTCGCTTAAGTGAGGTGAAACTACCTCCAATTGAAGCTTTTTACAATTCACTGACCAACAGTGAATGCAAAGCCGAGGAGTATGAGTTTGCCAAGAAGGTTTGGTCCAAGGGGGATTGTAAAAATGGGTGGGAGTATTGTAGACTGTACCTGGCCAGTGACGTTCTAACTCTGTCGTATGTAGTCTGTAAGAATACAGACCAGATCTATTCAGAGTTCTGGTTATATATAGGATATTATTTTTCCACACCCCATTTAGTGATGGATTTCATTTTAAAAATTAGCAGAGAGGAAATAGGTCTAATCACGAATTTAGATCAGCACCTTTTTGTAGGGCGTTCAATGTGGGGAGGGTATGTTTTTCATGGGGACCGCGTCTTATCAACCGATCCGAGCGGACAAAACACCGGTGCAAAGTCAAATGCAGTGTTCTTGGACATAAACTCATTGTACCCCTCGGCAATGTCCCACTACTCTTTGCCATGTGGGAACTATCATTGGCTTGAGAATCCTTGTGAGTTCCCCGACATTACCACCGTCGAGGACAATGGGCCACAAGGATGGTTCTTTGAACTTGACGGTCACATTCCGCTGGCGCTTCACGACTCCGTCAAAGATTTTGTCTTTTCCTGTATCAATCGGCCCGTGAGCAGGGACTCTCTGAGCCCCTATAATCATTCAATGGTTGAGGATATAGGGATGCACTGGACTCCCTCCAAACAGAAACTGATTACTGATTTGGACCCTAAGGAGAATATAGTTGTTCACCATGTGCTTTTGCACTGGATGGTGAGCAACGGCTTCAAGATCACCAAAATACACAGGGTCCTACAGTTCAATCAGCGACCATATTTGAAAATGTTTATCGACACCTTTGTCGATAAACGCTGTAGGGCAAATTCAAAGGTGGAGAAGGAAATGTACAAGCTCATTCTAAATTCAGCGTTTGGCAAAATGTGTGAAAGTGTACGGAATAGATTTTAAGGTGAAGTTGTAACTGACCGATGACATGAGATGCGAATTATTTCCGATCCCAATTGTGCCTAGGTCACGAGCAAAGAGATCGTTTCTGTTTTCTTACACAGGTGATGGTAAAATGTAGTATTGTACAAGAATATAGCAGGTGGTAGTTCAGTATTAGGAATTTCAAAGAATCTCATGCTATCGTTCTTTTACAATTTGTGCAAGGTGCAATGGCAACGGGAGGGGGAGGTTCAAGTTTACTATGGTGATACAGATTCTCTGCTGCTAAAGGTAAATGGGACTGAAGATTTATTGGGTGATTTAGAAAAGGGGGAACACATCAGCTCGCGGATGGATTTCACCAACTGGAATCCATCACTCTACCCCTAGTTGGTGAAACGTCAAGCCCCCAACCAACTATTAATGTTAAAATCAGACACGGGGAGCGATTTGATCTCTAGGGGGGTGGTCCCGAGTCCCAGATTTTATTGTGTTGAAAATCATAGTGGGGATGAAAAACAGGCGTGTAAAAGGGTGCCTACATATTTTGTCAAGAGCAATTTTCACATGAGCGTGTACAGAGACTGTGTAGAAAGTAGCCTAGTGCCGAGAGCACAAGTGCTTGCAATTCGCTGTCTACAGTATAGAAATTATACTGTGAGAGTGGAAAAGAATGCAATGTCGTGTATATCCGACAAAGTCTATGTGCTCGAGAATGGTGTGACTGTCCTACCTCATGGCCACTACCATATTTCAGACCGAGTTGAATGCATAGACTATCGCAATCAACTTGGTCTGGATAAACTAACCTAACCTGAACTAACCCAACCAACTAACCACTAACCAACTAACGACCCAACCTGTTCATAAATTAAAAAACCCAATCTCACCACCTTAACTCAACCTCATCTAACCTGACAATCTAACCACCTTAACTCAACCTCATCTAACTCGATCTAACCACCACCACCACTAACCCAACCTTAACCTAACCTGCCGCAGTGACCGGACAACTATTGTGTACTGTTTTTTCCACCGCTGCTCCCGGGGGGGACCCTTCCCGCGGCCGCCCAGGGGGTGGGGGGGCTGGGGAGTCCCGCCCGCGGCCGGCCTTCGGCCCCGCGGCCCCGGGGGGGGGATCCCACCTTTAAATTCACTATAATGTTCAACTGTGCTATCCCGTGATTTTCAAGTGCTTTTTCAAGTGTTTTTCAAGTGTTGTTTTTTCAAGTGTTCTTGTTGTTGTTGTATAGAAAAGTGTTTAAGTTGACAATAAGTGCTGCTGTTGTACAGAAAAGTGTTGTACAGAAAAGTGTTTTTTTTTTAAAGACAATAAGTGCTGATGATGGACAAAAAGTGTTTTTTTATTGTACATAGAGTGTTATCATTGCAGTTCATGTTGAACAAATAGAGTTTTCATGTTGACCATGAAATTTTGTCAACTGTTCTTGTTGAACAAGTGTTATTTTTATCGTTGCAGTTCACGTTGAACAAATATTTGTTTTCATACAGTGCCGAAATAAATGCTGCCATGAAATATTGTTTTTTTGTTGTTGTTCTTGAATAGATAGATCCATGGGAAAATTATTGCTACTTATTCATTGGACACGTATGATTTACAGTTAGTTGTAGTCTAACTGTTGTCAACAGCATGTATCAATTTAAAACACCCTTCAGATCGTTTCTGTGTGGGCCCTCAATGTCGGGCAAAACAACACTTTTAGCTAAAATAATTCAAAATTGCAAAAAAATGTTTTTGAAAAAGCCGAAAAAAAATCTACTATTGCTATAGTATTTGGCAGGAGTCCTATGATCAAATAAAAGCTATTACCACATCCATACCAATAAAATTCATACGGGGACTTGATGTTTTCAATAGTATTGAACCGAACTCGTGGCTGATTATTGATGATTTGGCTGGATCCATTGAACAGGTCTCGTAGATAATGCTGCAATTATTTCCCGTTCGCTCTCATTATGAACACATTTCCGTTACTCTGGTTCTACCCAATCTGTTTCATCAGAGCAAATGTATGCGAACCCTTGCTTTGAATTGCACCGTCTATATAATCTATCGAGTCGTTCGTGATTCTAGCACACTCATAACTCTCAATAAGCAGATATAACCCGGCGCCCCTAAATTTCAGTTGTTAGCGTACACTCAGGCGACTAGCAAGCCCTACGGTTACATTTTGCTGGATCTTAATCAGAGCACGCCCGAGGATCTACGTGTAGTCACCGACATTTTCGACAATGAAATCACAGTATATCTTCCGGTGAATAGTAGAAAAGATTATTAGTTGCCATTAGGACACTGACGAGGGTAGATGAGCAACGGCATTTGTTTTCCGTTTTAAGCACTTCAAAACCTCCGTTTAGGAAGGCCATACTCAAACATGGGGTTGACAATGTTTTCATTAATCTATTATCTGAACTTTGTTTAAATTTAACTGAGGGTAATGTTCAACTACCAGAAGGTTTTAGACAACAGACAAAGAAAAAACGTTCCACTGTCCGCGCATGGGATTTAAAAAAAAAGTTTAACAATTTAAAAAGAACACAGCTCCTTCAAGCGGGCGGTAGCTTTTTCACACTTTTACTGCCAATAATTGCAGGACTTGTAAACAGTTTTCTCTAGAGAATGGCAAAACCCTATAAATTGACACCATTTGAACATGTCCTCTCGCCCGTCAAACATTTTGAAGACAATCTAAACAAATGCATTAATGATGAGAATATTGCCGATGACAAAAAACTGATTTTACTTCAAGATGCATTGCGACGTGTGGACAAACATAAACCTTATCGTGAGAGACCCACCGTCGCCGCCGCAGCCACCACCACTGATCCCTCTAAACAGGAAACATCTCCTCAAGATTCTGCACAATCAAAGGATAAAGAATTGAATTCAAGTGTATCAAAAATTGGAAACCTATTGTCACTCACCTATCGAGAACAGAGTAAAAGAGTATTATTTTATCTCATGTTATAAACTGCTGATGAACATCAAGTTCAAGTCGATAGCACAGGGAAATGAATTATAATTCAGGGAAAAAGTTATAATCTAGTTGATTTAATTTGTGATATGGTGACGAATCGTAGAGGACTTTTATCCTTTGACAATAATGTATATGCCTTTCTAAATGTATCAAACTTTCTCAAAAGTCTTATTGGCACTAATCAAATTCTAAAGAAACCAAGAAAATATAGTCCTCCAACAAAACCAACAACAACTTCATTTAAAAAAGAAGAAGAAGATTCATTACTTGAAAATACTAGCACCACTAATTTTGAAACACAAGAGTCTGCTTGTCAAAAGTGAAGACGAATTGATTCACCCTCCAGTGTGCAAAAGGGGAGTGGTCATTACACTACATGTTTACGCTCAAAATGGATGAAGGTCTGATAGGTATTAAAGAAAATATTGGTGAAGCGGGGAGTTTAATTCCTCCCAAAACGCTTTATAAAGTTTTCCCTGGCACCACCACATTGAAAAACGCAAAAGAGTATCTAGAGAATGAACCGAGTTACACATTGTATCGGAATAACAGGCTTCGCGGCAAACAATATCGACAAACTTTTCCCCTCTGCATATAATGCAAACGGATCTTTTAACTTTAGACGCAATTCAACAGCGTCACAATGCACCCTACAAATATATTCTTGTGGCAATCAGTGTCTTTAGTCGCTAAGCCTATGCCATTCCACTGCGATCAAAGAGAGGTCTTGAAGTTGCTCGGGCCATTGAAAGTATTCTTGAACAAGATTCGTATAGAAAAATTCAATCGGATCGTGGCAGTGAATTTGTTAATCCCCATGTGCAAAAGGTTCTTTTGAAATACAATACAACACTTTATCATAGTCAGAGCCCGATAAAGGCTGCATTGTCTGAACGATTAATAAGAACGATTTGACTATCGAGCTCAAGATATTGTAGCCTGAAAAATACATCGGCTTTTATTCCAGATTTAGATAAAATAATGCGGATATACAACCACCTACCCCATTGATCTCTGTCCAACTCAAGCCCTCGGGATGTTCACTACAATGAAAATACATTTGATACTTTTCTAAAGCAATACTCCAATGGTGAAAAAGAGAAAAAAATGTGAAGAAGAAATTCAATGTTGGTGATACTATTCGAATTAATAGAACCACCAATATTTTTGAAAACGGGAATTATTTATGGAGCACTGAACTTTTTAAAGTGTCCAAAATCCTAGACACCAAACCCATGACGTATCGACTGCGAGACAACAAAGATGATGAGATTCTCGGCAGTTCTTATGAATATGAACTGCAAAAAATTAGAAACACTAGTGAAATTTATCAAATTGAAAGGATATTAAAGAGTCGTACTCGCAGGGGCAAGAGACAGTTACTTGTTCGCTGGCTAGGATACAACTCTGATTTTGATTCTTGGGCCAGTGCTGAATATATTAAGAATTCCCAATGATTTCTTTGTGACTTTTATGTCTTATGTTTCCGATCCTCTATCCAATGACTTGAATAGAACAAGTGATTTTTGGAAGAAACTCTCCTCCACCATCAAATTCAACGACAATGGAAGGTATGAAGTGGCTCTTGTCGACTGTATTCTCAAAAATACTTATGAAATCCTGAAAAAGGATCGTAAATATGAAATAAAAATTAGACCCTATGATTCGCCGCCGTCGCCTTCCATCGGTTATAAGGAGAAAAGTAAAAATATCTATGTGTTTAATGATAAATACATTACATGACCAAGAGGGGACCTTGTTGATATGTACAATGTCTTTGGCTCCAACAAGAATAGAATGCCTACTCGTAAAAAAGGAGCTTTTCATGTCACTTATTCACAGGAGGAGGGTAAGATCTACATTAGTTCCCCTATTGCCAGTGAAAAGGTTATTCTCAATGATAACGTTAAGGATGTTCTTGGCTTTAAGATCAATATAATCAACGGCAAAAGAGCCGGAAACACTAATTTCATTTTTTCTGACTATCCGCCTGCCTTCTCCACAGACACTTGTATATTTCTCTCCGCTTCATTTCTGGAAACATCGAGAGTTCGTAATTCAAATGTTCCCCTCCTATGAGTTCTTGAACGAAAAACTAATCAAGAACATATTCATCACTACAATATAAAGCATCTTCAGTATATTCCCATAAACACTTCCTATTTGGAACTCTGTCAGTTAACACTAAGAACCGAATTGGGTGATCCAATAGCAATTTCAAAAGGTTTGGCTGTGATTATATGCCATTTTTGTCCCATGGTTCAAAAGCAAGATGTCTTATAAAAAAGTGGTAATCACTTGTCCTGATATTGACTGCTATGTTAATACTCTTGGCCAAAGACAACTGGGCAATGGAATGGACTACTACAAAGGACGCTCGTCAATGTCTGGTTATGGTCTTGGCAGTTGGTTTGCTAAGCTGTTTCGCTCTTCACTACCACTGGCTAGAAAATATCTTGTACCGGCTGCGACAGATTTTGCATCCTCTACACTATACGATTGGGGCTCTGGCAAGGATTTTAAAAATAGTGCTACGGAAAATCTTAGGTCCAATGCGCGAACCCTTGGTGAGAGATTAAAACAAAATGGCAAAGGCTTAAAAAGGTCGAGAAACAATGCATCACTCATCAGTCTCCACTCAGGTCGGAAACGAAAGACATCATCCCTCTTGTCAAAGAAAAGAATGAAAAGGCCGACACGTACTGTAAACAGAAGAAGAAATCCCAGGAAGAAAATTGTTAGATCGAAACTAGATTTCTTTTCTTAAAATGTCCTACCTGCTGCATTAGGATTCTCAACCTTCAATCACCGCCTCATTGAATCTATTCAATCCTGAAAATGTTAATGTGAGTGTCAAGCATGGATACTATTAGCAATTTTACCCTCAACAACCCCTCTCCGATAATATCCACTTTCAAATTTATTCTCATGAAGACTTCTTTATGGTCATGTCTTCAACATTTATAGATTTGCAAATGAAATTCTGGGAAACTGATAATGCACCGCCAAGTCAGGTTAAAGAGATATTCTATGAAAATTGTGTAATGCACAATTTATTTCGCGAAATCAGCGTCTGCATCAACTGCACATTGGTGAGCACTAGCAACAATATCTCCAACTATACGAGCTATATTCAATTCATATTGATGACACCCAAGTCATACAAGGACGTGAGAGGCATCTCCGATGGATATGAATATATTACTAAGACTGAGAGTACAGATGCACTGAAAAATGCTACAACTAGTGAATTACATCTAGTTGGAAAAATATATGATGAAATATTTAATATACCCCAATGGCTGCCGCCCAATGTTAAAGTGGATATAAAACTGACGCTTGCACCCTCCAATTTCATATTGAGAAAGGAACTTGCTGCCAATCCTGATGTAAGTCTCTCCCTCACCTCGGCAATACTTCATGTACGCAAACAGCAGGTCATGAGTTCTGTTGCTTTGGCAGTGGAAAAACTGAGAGCTAATGGCAACAATATTAAACTAATTGTTCCTTATACAATCACCAATCAGCGTCATATTGCAATGGGCTCACGCACCTTCACCGATTCATCCTTTATCAATGGTGAAATTCCGTCAAAACTTGCTTTGGCATTTGTAAGAAGCGCCAGTGCAATAGGATCATGGACTGAATGCCCACATAAATTCGAGATGTTTGGACTTTCATCTCTTGTGTGTAAAGTAAACGGCATCCCACTCTACAATCTATCTTTTCATAAATCCTATAGAACATTGTACGAGTTGACCATGCAAACCCTAGATCATGACTCACAACTATTTGAAAATGGTATAACCGAAGATATGTTTGTTAAAACACATGGTATCATTGTACTGGATTTGTCAGGTACACAGAATATGAGTATAGTACGTACGGGGAGTGTGCGTTTAGAGTGTACATTTGCCGACCCATTGGCTGAGAGTATTGCACTAATCTCACTAAATCAATATGAAACCAATTGGGAAATCACTCCCGAAGGCAGTGTTCTACTAGAATTAGCGCCATGAACACCGGTCAAATAATCAATGTATTTAATATGGACCCCTACATGTCCCAGTACAAATCCTATTGTCTGCCCTCAGACTATCTTGGAAAAATTCAAAGTGTCAACAATACCTTGATTATTGTTAATAGCAGTCCGTTGACTGTGCTGACGGGTCATCGACTGTCCATCTATCAAACAATGAAAACGATTGAATTTTTTGATCCTCTTGGCCTACCCTACACATTCTACACACCTCAAATCAGCATCTATATAGAGAGCAGTGGGAAAACTATTATTCAAAATCGGAAGAGGGTACAGGATCTAATGACTAAAAGCTGCGGCTTCCATGCACTACTATATTTTGTTTTCTGATGTCGCAGCTATACTTACATTCAGTTTCTTCAAAGTTATGTTGACAATCCACGTCTGAATGAATTTCTATTGTAAAATATACTCTCAGACATATCTAGAAATGAATTCAGTGACCTAATATTAAAGTGCTTAAAAAATGTTTGTGAATTTGTTTATTAATAAAATGCATATATATACAACAATGTCTTTAAATATTCACTTTAGATTTCTTCATCTTCGATGTATAGGCAACTGTCGTGAACCACTAATGCTGGTAAATCATTCGGATTCACTGTATATTGATCTTGATTGACTGCAAAGTCAGGGTCACATTTTCTACAGTACAATGTAACTTCACTCTTGTCATATCTCTTTGTATAGTCAATGATACTATTTGCATTCATATTATGAAATTCACGAGTTTCTATCTGTCTATTTGAAGCAATATCACATACAGTGTTTTCAAATGGTGAATCACATTCGGTATCTGCCAAATAAAAATCACTTGGTTTATAGTCATAGTAGGTGGTGTCATCACAACGATGACGTAGAAACCAAATTGTCTTGTTACCCCAACAGTTGAATCGTAGACCAAATTCTTCCTCCCAGAATAATTTAAATCCACGACGATACCAATCTTGTAGAAATAAACTAAAATCACGTTTGGGATTCTTTCCAATCATAGCGGGGTAAGTATTCTCCCACTGATCACATTTATCATAGTGACAATTGGAGCACAGGTGTCTTCTAGGATGAGAGTGAAAGACATGAATTACATCCTTTAATTTGTACTGCATAGCCTCTATGTAATTTACAAGGATTACATAATTTACACTTTTCACTATAGTCATCTATAACTGTACAATTCTCACATTGAGTCCAACTGCCAAGAGTGTACATGCACAATGGACATATATAGAACATTTTTCGGTTTCCGATGTCAACTCGCTCACAGCTAAAACGAAACTGATCATCCTCGCTCCATAAATTCAATGAGAGGGAAATGGGGGAGAGGAGTAGCTCTATATCCACAATATGATTCTGCCTTGTTTCAATTAATATATCAATAAATTGACTATAAGCATTTGAATCACATTTTAAAAGTTTCATAAAATAGTCCACTGGGAGTGAATCACTCCTCATTGTACTGCCAAGTGTTTTCTGACGAAAGAATGTCCTGCGTGTAAGAGATAACTCTAGAATATCATCATCCAAAATCAAATGTATTTCCATAAACACTAGATTTGAAATCATTCTTTCTTTCTGAAATTTATTTATTTTTCAATCCTTTCACTCCGACTGCTGACTCTAGACTGACCCTGATTCGTTAGCCCCATAGCCTAACCAGAAAAGAAAGAAAAGATTTTCGATTTCGAAACAATTTTATTGAATAATTACAACAACATCAATAATACAGAGCATGTACAATTAGCGATACTGTTTATTGTCTTCAATATGTTTCACCAATGCACTTAAAGCACATTGAAGTCTATTCACATGTGCTATATCAACTTTAGCGGCAAAACATAATTGATTTTCTATTTTAAATCTGCTCAAGGATATCACATATCTTGCATATACTGCATTCCATTCAAGACAAAGACGTGATCCTTTCGTGATTTCCACCGCAATGCTTGGTGCTCTTGTACTATTATCATCAACTCCACTATCAACTTCTAATAGGGTAAACATTCCACTCGTCATCATCATCAACACAAATATATATCCAAATGTGTAAAGTCAAACTGTTCTTCTTCTTCTCACTCCTTTGAATTCTATTCACAGACTAATAAAACTATAGCAAAAAACCCTTTCCTTATATTCCATCCATCGCTAATATGTAACCAAACCCTCTGATTGGCTGAGAAGGGGGATGTAACCGACTCGCTGATTGGCTGAGAAGGAAATACGTGATCTAACTGTTTCCTGGAAACTCATAACATTCACGTCGAGCATGTCCATTCTCACTGACAATGAATCATAAAACAGGAACATAAATTGCTGTTGACATCCATAAATGTGAGAAAGTTCATGTTTTTCCATTCTCACTGACAAAAACCATAAAACAGACATGAAAAATATCAAATAAATCGAACAACACACATAACCATCCATGAAAACAGACATAAATGTGAGAAAGTTCCTGTTTTTCAAATTCTCACTGACAACGAACCATAAAACATCCATAATTTGATGTTGACAACCATGAAAAACATCAAATAAATTGACCAACACACATAACCATCCAAGAAAACATCCATCAATGTGAGAAAATTCATGTTTTTTCAAGTGAGAAAAATTCTGTTTTTCAATGTCTCACTGACAACGAACAGACATAAAAACATGCATAAATTATGTAAAAAAGTTGTAGGTGGCAGCAGGGGTGAGCAATGGGAGTAGAACCCCCTTTCTACTCATGGCGCTTTACTGAAAATTATGTGTGTCTTGAACAGTCTTGGAAAGTATAAACAAAATGAAGTTGAATATTTGATATATAATGATATTAATCGTTTAAAGATCCATCAGTTCAAGATTTTATTTCCCTGTAACTTTTTTTCATTTCCAATGCTGTAAGAACTGGAAAAGCAAATATTTGTAATATAATTCGTTTTCAGTGAAGGGCAAATGACGCAGGAGACTTTATGTTTTTACAGTTAAGGAAGGGGACAATTTTAGGGGTCTTGAACAATTTAGTAAGAACTAATAGATTAAACTGGATATTTGATGTATAATGATATTAATTGCTGAAAATTCATCAGTTCAACATTTTACCGTAATTTTAATGTTTACTTTCAATAATAAGTACAAAGAAAAATATTTGTAATACAATTTGTTTTCAGTAAAGCGCCAATGACGCATTAGGTTATAGACTTTTACAGTGAGAGAAAGAGGCAGTACCCAAACTCTTGTTTGTAGTGATTTTCGGTCGTTTCAAGCTAGATTTGCATGTTTAATTTAAGTTTAACTCGTTTTAAGATTTATTTATTCACTTAGATTATTTTGTGTTTGTTTGCATTGATTCTTTTTTTAATTTCTGTTTGTTTTGGGTTTCATTTATGCTTCAATAGCAAAATATCTTTTTTTTTTCGTTTTAAGCTTGATTTGTGTATTCAATTTAAGCATAACTCGCTTTAAGATTTATTTATTCATTTCGATAAATAAAAGTTCAAATAGGGATAAAATCCTTTTAATAGACAGTGTTTCACAAACAGTGATAGAAATTCACAAAAATACCAGATATTTCGGTCACATATGCAGTGACCGTCATCAGTGAGTACGGTCACTGCATATGTGACCGAAATATCTGGTATTTTTGTGGATTTCTATCACTGTTTGTGAAACACTGTCTATTAAAAGGATTTTATCCCTTTTTGAACTTTTATTTATCGTCATGGAAAGGCAGTGTGGTCTCCGAAATTATATTTTTATTCATTTATATTATTACTTGTGGTATATTTTTTTTGCTATGATTGTTTATTTAATTTCTGTTCGTTTTGGGTGTCATTTATTCTTTAATAGTAATTAATAGTCGTTTTAAGTTTGGATTTCAACAGTTATTTGTATCTGATCATCTTAATTTTAAAATGGCCTTTACTTTTCTTTAAAATACTTCTTTTTAGGAAAGTCTTTTTTAAATTACTGTTGCAAAACCGAAGGGTGCTATGTGTTAAGCTTACAAGGAGCGTTTTGGTGGATGTTGAACTAAATCAAACGAGCTATGAGGATGTAGACTGTTAAAAGGTTATAACAGCAATATCCCAGGAAAAGCTTACATTATTAAGTTAGAACTTTCAGTTTACTTTGTGGTGGACTTTGAAGAAACCAAAAGGCACTATGTATATACTACTAATACTGCTATTACGATTGCTGTAACTAATGAGGCTAGTGGTATTAAGGTTAGAGTCTTAGGGAACGTTTAGGGGGAAGGGGGGTTCAATTAAACAAAAAAAGTATATGCCTGGTATATATGCGAGTTATGAGCATGTAGACTGTAAAAAGGTTATAACAGCAATATCCCAGAAAGGGCTTACATTATTAAGTTGGAACATTCAGTTTACTTTGTGGTGGACTTTGAACAAACCAAGAGGGACTATGTATATACTACTAATAGCCTACTGCTATTACGATGGCTGTATCTAATGAGGCTAGGGGTATTTAGGTTAGAGTCTTAGGGAACGTTTAGGGGGAAGGGGGGTTCAATTAAACAAAAAAGTATATGCCAGCAGGTTTTCCAAAGGGCATATAAGCAATATCATAGGCAGCGCAGAGCTATCATGGAAACTTTTAAAAAAGCTCATTCGATTGGAAGTTATAATTTCTAGTTGTATTTTTAAGAGTCAAACAAATTTGGAGGGCAAACAGCCCCCCTCCAAAGTGCATTAAGTCTCCAAAGACATCCAATCAAAATTTTGATATAGCCATTTTGTTCAACATAGTTGAAAAATCCAGTAACTATGTCTCTGGAGATGTCGGGGATGTCAACCTCCCCCATAACCCTTAGGTCAAGGTGTGTAGGTGATACACTTTGTCTGTTATTTACATATAGCAATTTTTGGGTGAAAGAGAGTATGTTCGACCTTTGGTGTTCAAAAAGACCAAGTAAATTCCAGTGAAGTTTTCAGAGAATGTTTAGGGGGGTGTTGAACAAAATCAAAACATATTATGGGCATATAGGCTGTTAAAAGAGGGAAACTCAAGAATGACAGAGGATTTTAATTTGGAACTTTAAGAGAATAATGAGGGATGATTAATTGACCAAAGGGTTGTTGGGATGTGCTGAGGGGGATGCTGAACTAACCAGAATGCATTATTTGCATGTTGCAACTGATGCCACTTTGACGACTGATTCAACTAGTTCTTCTACTAAAGTTAAGCATATTAAGGTTAATTTCAGGGAGCACTCTGCGCATACTACTACTACTACTACTGCTGCTGCTGCTTCGGCTACCATTACTATTATTGCTAAGACGACTACTACTGAGGCTAAAAGTAGGGAAGTTGACTACTACTGCTACATCTACTAATACGAGGACTATTACTAGTACTACTGAAACTAGGGGTTTTACAGTGAAATTTTCAGAGAATGGCAAAGAGGATACTGTGCTAAATTGAAACACACTATGTGGATGCAGGTTACTAATAGGCCATAGCAGTAATATCTCAGTTAAAGCTTAGAGTATTAAGTTGAAATTTTCAGTGAATGTTAAGGGGGACGATGAGCCAACCAATAGGTACTTTTTGTAGCTTCTACTACTACTGCTAACACTAATATTGAGGCTAAGGGTAATTAAGGATACACTTTCAGATAATGTTGGGGGGGGTATGTTAAATTAAAATTAAACACGCTGTATGTATGCACGCTGTCAAGTGGCCGTATCAGCAGTATATCAAGAATAGTTTGTAGTACTAGGTTGAAACTTTCATAGCGTGCTGAGGGATGTGTTGAGCTAATAAAAAACAATATGTGCATACTACTACTACTAGTAGTAGTGCTACTACTGCTATTAGAACTAATATTACTAAGGCCTTTGGTATTAAAGTGGAACTTGAATGGACTGTTGAATCGGCGATGTTAGGCTAAATCGAAACATAGTGTAAGAGTAATACATGATTTGAGGGCAACCAGCTCTCAAATCGGTCTTAACTTAGGAATGACTGAGTACCATATTTTAATGTGGAAATTTCAAGAAATGATAATAAAGATCATCAATTGACCAAAAAGGAAATATTAGGACGCTACTACTACTACTACTACTACTAGTACTACTACTACTGCTACCACTACTACTTCTACTACTACAAATACTGCTACTACTACTACTACTACTACTACTACTACTACTTTTACTACTACTACTACTTCTACTACTACTACTACTACTACTGCTACTACTACTACTACCACTACTACTAATACTACTACTACTACTACTAATACTGCTGATACTGCTACTACCACTAAAACTACTACATTCTGCATCAAGTACATAATAAATAACCAAGTCAAAATAAGAATAAATAAAAAAGTCAAACTCAGAACACGCAGAAATTAACGCGAGTAGGGCTGACAACCCCCGTGGCTTCTAAAGACCAGAACATAATTTGCACTTTAATAAAACATAATACATTTTTAATTTTTTCACTTTTTTAACTTTAATAAATCTAAAATTATTAAGACTTTAATGAATAATTATCAGTCAATGTATATTAAACTGTCATTACGCATTCATTTTTTATTTTGTTCAATAAACTTGATTATGATGGGTTTCTTTTTTCGATATCATAGGCAGCGTAATAGCGCTGCCTAAGTAAAAAACGATGTTGGCACAATGTATTTTTTTTTCCTATAGACCAGGGCACTTCGTATCGAAGGAGTTGTCGTAGAAACTTGAAAAAGGGCTCTTTCGATTGGAATTAGAATGGCTAGTGCCCTTTTTAATAGTCGAATGTAATTGGAAGGCAACTAACACCCGTTCCACGCCCAACATTTCCCCAAATACGTTCAATCAAAATTTTGAGATAACCATTTTGTTCAGCGTAGTTGATTTCCAGATAGAAATTATGTTTTTAAGGAGGACACTCCGTCACATCCCTTAGGGCAAGGGTTGTAAGTTATGCCCTGTGGGCATATAAAGTTTTTATAGAATGCATTGTCGTAGAAACTTTAAAAGGGGCACATTTGATTGGAAATTGAAATGGCTAGTGCCCTTTTTAATAGTCGAAAGTGATTGGAAGGTAACTAATACTCCTCCCACGACCACCATTTATCCAAACACATCCAATCCAAACTTTGAGATAGCCATTTTATTTAAAGTTGTTGAAAGGTCCGGAACTTTTATCTTTGAAAATGACACTCCCCCCACAGCCCTCAGGGTCAAGGTTGTAAGTTATGCCCTGGAGGCATATAAGGTTTTTTATTGAAAGCTTTGTCGTAGAAACTTGAAGAAGGGTGCATTCGATTGGAAATTCAAAGGGCTAGTGCCCTTTTTAATAGTGGAAAGTGATTGGAGGGCAACAAACCCCCCTCTCATGCCGATCTTTCTCCAAACACATCCAATCAAAATTTTAGATAGCCATTTTGTTCAACGTGTCTAAATGTTTTAGAAACTAGGTTTTTGAGGATGATACCCTCCTAAAAGCCCTTAGGGCAAGGGTTGTAAATTATGCCCGGTGGCATATAAGGTTTATATAGGTAGTGATGTTGTAGAAACTTCAAAAGGGGTCCATTCGATTGGAAATTAGAAGGGCTTGTGCCGTTTTTAAGAGTCAAAAGTGATTGAAGGATAACTAACACCCCTCTCACACCCATCATTTCCCCAAAACACATACAATCAAATTCTGAGATAGCCATTTTTTCGGCGTAGTTAAAAAGTCCGGAAATTATGATTTTGAGGATGACACTTCCTCCACAGCCCTCAGAGCAAGGGTTGTAAGTTATGCCCTGGGTTATATAAGGTTTTTATAGAAAACGTGGTCTTAGAAACTTCAAAAAGGATTCATTCGATTGGAAATTGAAAGGGCTAGTGAGTAGAGAGGGGGGTTCTACTCACGTACGTATCACTTGGTTTATGGTTTTCTCACTGACAATGAAAAAACAGGAATTTTCTCACTTGGAAAAACAGGAAATTTATCACTTTTATGTCTGTTTTCATGGATGGTTATGTGTGTTGGTCAATTTATTTGATGTTTTTCATGGTTGTCAACATCAAATTATGGATGTTTTATGGTTTTTGTCAGTGAGAATTATAAAAACAGGAACTTTCTCACATTTATGTCTGTTTTCATGGATGGTTATGTGTGTTGTTCGATTTATTTCATGTTTTTCATGTCTGTTATATGGATGATTTATGTCTGTTCGTTGTCAGTGAGAATGGACATGCTTGATGCGAATGTTATGAGATTGTTTAGATAGCCTAACTTGAGAAATTGATTTCCATAATCGCTAGGGGAAATTATTGGTTCACGAAGAGGGAATTAAAAAACAAACATTGCTTCATTGTTGTTTGGCGAACCTGACCTGAGAAATTGATTTACATAATCGTTAGGGGAAATTATTGATTCACGGAGGGGGAATTAAGAAACACTCTGGCTTCTTTAATCTTAGGTCTGAGGGATAAACGTTCTTTGGGTCAGACAGAAAAATTAATATTCTATTTTTAAAAAGGGCTTCATTGATCTTTAGTGTCATGAATTATAAATGACATCACTTGTTATCTTGGAATTATGCGGGAGTCTAAAGAGATAGAAATTCTATTTTTAAATACGGCTTCACGGAGCTTTAAGTCGGAGAGATAAATTGATATTCTAACGAAACCCTAATAGTTTAGCTAGGAAAATGTATGAGATGAAGAGATTAATGTAGGAAAGGGTTTCCTAGAAATTTGAAATGCGTTAGCGCAGAGATGCCAAACAAAAGAAACACGCTGAAATTACGTTTAGGGATTATTTGGGCGAAACCGTTTTATCCATTTTATGGGATTATTTCGGCGAAACAGTTAGAGACATTTTGAAAGAAGATTTTAGGAAAGGTTTTAGAAGAAAATTTGAGGGTGAAACTCTGTGGTCGTTATAATACACAACTTCCATTTGAACAGTGTTGTGAGGTCCTCTACCCCAACCCCAAAGGGTTCCGATCCCCCACCCCAACCCCGAAGGAAGCCCTCAGTCCTCAAAGGTCCCCCCAGCGCCCATAGGGCCCCACCCCCCCCAACCCTCTCCTCCGCCCCTCAAACGCCCTCCTCTTGGCCGCAAAGGGCCCCCCGCCCCCCCAAGGGCCCCCCCGACCCCCCCAGCCCCCCCAGTCCTCAAAGGTCCCCCGGGCCCGAGAAGCGCCGCGGACCAGGAGAGCATCACATGGGGATGCGCCGCAGGGGATGCGCTGCGTGTTGGGGGAAGCGCCGCGTGGAAGCGCTGCAGGGATGCACCGTTGGGATGCGCCACTGGAAAGCATCGCAAGAATGCGCCACAAAAATACGTCTCAGGAATGTGCCACTTTTTGTTAGAGTTCTAGTTTACTTTAATTTTAGTTACAATTTTGATGTTTTACCTTTGAGTTTCAGTTAGAGTTCTTGTTTAGTTTTAGTTAAGTGTTTAGAGTTCTTAGCTTAGAGTTTTTGTTGAAGTTCTAGTTTAGTTTAGTTTTAGTTAATAGTTTAGAGTTTTAGCTTAGAGTCTTAGCTTAGAGTTTTTGTTAGAGTTCTAGTTTAGTTTAATTTTAGTTAAGAGTTTGATGTTTTACATTTGAGTTTCAGTTAGAGTTCTAGTTTAGTATATTTTTAGTTAAGAATTTTGATTTTTTAGCTTAGAATCTTAGCTTAGAGTGTGTGATGAAGTTTTAGTTTAGTGTAGTGTTAGTTAAAAATTTAGAGTTTTAGCTTAGAGTCGTATCTTAGAGTTTTTGTTAGATTTCTAGTTTATTTTAATTTTATTTTAGAGTTTAGAGTTTTAGCTTAGTCTTAGCTTAGAGTTTTTTTGTTAGAGTTCTAGTTTAGTTTAATTTTAGCTAATAGTTTGATTTTTTTAAATATGAGTTTAATTTAGATTTCTAGTTTAGTTTTATTCAAGAGTTTTGTGTTTTACCTTAGAGTCTTAGCTTAGAGTTTTAATTTGAGTTCTAGTTTAGTTTAGTTTTAGTTAAGATTTTAGAATTTTAGCTTAGAGTTTTTTTTGTTAGAGTTCTAGTTTAGTTAATTTTAGCTAAGAGTTTGATTTTTTTACCTATGAATTTCAGTTAGAGTTCTAGTTTAGTTTTAGTTAAGAGTTTAGAGTTTTTAGCTTAGAGTTTTTATTGAAGTTCTAGTTTAGTTTAATTTTAGTTAATAGTTTAGAGTTTTAGCTTAAAGTCTTGGCTTAGAGTTTTTGTTAAGAGTTCTAGTTTAGTTTAATTTTAGTTAATAGTTTGATGTTTTACATTTGAGTTTAAGTTAGAGTTGTAGTTTAGTTTAGTTTTATTTAATAATTTAGAGTTTTTATCTTAGAGTATTAGCTTAGAGTTTTTGTTAGTGTGTGTGTGTAAGTTTTTGTGTGTGTGCGATTTTTTTTGTGTGTGCACATATCAATTCTATTTTCCTAAAATAATATAAAATTTTCGTGTGTGTATGTGTGTGTAATAAGTTTTTGTGTGTGTGTAAGTTTTAGTGTGTGTGTGAGTTTTTTTTTGTGTATTTTTTTGTTTGTGTGTTAGTTTTTTTTGTGCGTGTGTAAGTTTTTGTGTGCGTGTAAGTTTTTTTGTGTGTATGCAAGTTTTTTGTGTGTGTAAGGTTTTTTTGTGTATTTTAGTTTTTGTGTGTGTTTTTTTTTTTTTGTTTGTGATTGTTTTTGTGTGTGTGTGTATGTTTTTGTGTGTGTGTAAGTTTTTTTTTTGTGTGTGTGTAAGTTTTTGTGTGTGTGTAAGTTTTTGTGTTTTATTATGTCTTTGTGTGTGTGTGTAGGTTTTTGTGTGTGTGTAATTTGTTTTGCGTGTATAATTTCTTGTGTGTGTGTAAGTTTTGGTGTGTGTGTGTAAGTTTTTATGTGTGCGTAAGTTTTTGTGTGTGTGTAAGTGTGTGTGTAATAAGTTTTTGTGTGTATGTAAGTTTTTGTGTGTGTTTAAGTTTTTGTGTGTGTAAGTTTTTGTGTGTGTGTAAGTTTTTTGTGCGTGTGTAAGTTTTTGTGTGTGTATGTAAGTTTTTTGTGTGTGTAAGGCTTTTGTGTGTATGTAAGTTTTTGTGTGTATGTAGTGTGTGTTTAAGTTTTTGCGTGTGTAAGTTTTTGTGTGTGTGTAAGTTTTTTTGTGCATGTGTAAGTTTTTGTGTGTGTGTGTAAGTTTTTTGTGTGTATGTAAGTTCTTTGTGTGTGTAAGGTTTTGTGTGTATGTAAATTTTTGTGTGTTTGTAAGTTTTTGTGTGTGTTTAAGTTTTTGTTTGTGTGTTTTTTTTTGTGTTTGTTTAAGTTTTTTTTTGTGTGTGTAATTTTTTGTGTGTGTGTAAGTTTTTGTGTGTGTGTGTGTATTTTTTTGTGTGTGTTTGTAAGTTTTTGTGTGTGTGTGTGTAAGTTTTTGTGTGCGTGTAATTTTTTATGTGTGTGTAAGTTTTAGTGTGTGTGTAAGTGTTTATGTGTGTTTAAGTTTTTGTGTGTGCGTAAGTCTTTGTGTGTGTGTGTGTTTTGTGTGTGTGTGTAAGTTCTTGTGTGTGTGTGTAAGTTTTTGTGTGTGTGTAAGTTTATGTGTGTGTTTGTAAGTTTATTTGTGTGTGTGTGTGTAAGTCATTGTGTGTGTGTAGTCTATGTGTGTGTAAGTCTTTGTGTTTGTGTAAGTTTCTGTGTGTGTGTAAGTTTTTGTGTGTGTGTAAGTTTTTGTGTGTGTAAGTTTCGGTGTGTGTGTAAGTTTTTGTGTGTGTGTAAATTTCTGTGTGTGTGTAATTTTGTGTGTGTGTGTGTGTATAAGTTTTTTTGTGTGTGTTTATGTTTTTTTGTTTGTGTAAGTTTTTGTGTGTGTGTAAGTTTTTTGTGTGTGTGTATAAGTTGTTTTGTGTGTGTGTAAGTTTTTGTGTGTTTTTAAGTTTTTGTGTGTGTGTAAGTTTTTTTGTGTTTTTAAGTTTTTGTGTGTGTGTAAGTTTTTGTGTGTGTGTTAGTTTTTTTGTGTGTGTAAGTTTGTTTGTGTGTGTGTCATTTTATTTGTTTGTTTATGTTGGTGTGTGTGTGTATGTTTTTGTTTGTGTGTGTGTATGATTTTGTGTGTGTGTGTAAGTTTTTGTGTGTGTTTAAGTTGGTTATTGTTTTTTATTGTTTGTTTTTGTGTAATTTTGTGTGTTTTTTTAAGTTTTTGTGTGTGTGTGTTAGTTTTTGTTTGTGTGTAAGTTTTTTTGTGTGTGTGTAAGTTTTTTTGTGTGTTTGTAAGTTTTTGTTTGTGTGTAATTTTTTGTGTGTGTGTTTTTTTTTTTGTGTGTTTAATTTTGTGTGTTTGTGTGAGTTTTTGTGTGTGTGTAAGTTTTTGTGTGTGTGTATTTTTTTTTTTGTGTGTGTGTAAGATTTTGTGTGTGTGTGTAAGTTTATGTGTAAGTTTTTGTGTGTGTGTAAGCTTTTGTGTGTTTTTAATTTTTTTTTTGTGTGTTTATGTTTTTTTGTGTGTGTTTGTTTTTTTGTGTGTGTGTTAGTTTTTTTGTTTGTTTTAGTTTTTGTGTGTGTGTAATTTTTTTTGTTTGTGTAAGTTTTTTTTGTGTGTGTAATTTTTTGTTTGTGTGTATGTTTTTTTTTGTTTGTAATTTTTTTTTTTTGATTTTTTTTTTGTGTGTGTGTGTAATTTTTTTTTTGTGTGTAATTTTGTTTTTGTTTTTAATTGTTTTTGTTCGTTTTATTTTTTGTGTGTGTGTTAGTTTTTTTGTGTGTGTATTTTTGTTTGTATGTGTCATTTTTTGTGTGTGTGTGTGTAAGATTTTGTGTGTGTGTGAGTTTTTGTGTGTGTACCCATATCAATTCTATTTTCCTAAAATAATATAAAAATTTCCACTTCAATTCAGATTTTTCTCAAACAGATGAAAGAATTTAAAATACTGTTCTAAATTGTTCATAGAAGATAGAAAAGTTCAAGTTCTCTTCTGAATTTTACCAAAGAACATAATTCAATTCTAATTTCTCTAGAGAAAATAAAAAGCTTCCACTTCAGTTTTAAGTTCACCAAGACATGAACAATTTAAAGTTCACTTCTAAATTTTTCCGTAGAAGATAGGAAAAGTTATACTATGATTCTGATTATTTTCCATGAAGATAAAAAGTTTCACTTTAATTCTAAATTTTCTTAAATTCAATTCCGACCATTCTCAAAGAGATGAAAAAATTTAAAGTTCTGTTCCAAATATTTTCCCGGAAGAAGAAAAATTCAACTTCGATTCTGAATTTTCTCAATGAAAATGAAAGGTTATTGATCAATTCTATTTTCCAAAAATAATATAAAAATTTTCCACTTCAGTTCAGATTTTTCTCAAAGAGATGAAAAAATTTAAAATACTCTTCCAAATTTTTCATAGAAGATAGAAAAGTTCAAGTTCTCTTCTGAATTTTACCAAAGAACATAATTCAATTCTAATTTCACCAGAGAAAATAAAAAGATTCCACAGATTATTTTCCATGAAGATAAAGTTTTACTTTAATTTTAAGTTTTCTTAAATTCAATTCCGACCTTTCTCAAAGAGATGAAAAAATTTAAAGTTCTCTTCCAAATATTTTCCCGGAAGAAGAAAAGTTCAACTTCGATTCTGAATTTTCTCAATGAAAATGAAATAAGTTATTGATCAATTCTATTTTCCTAAAATAATATAAAATTTTACACTTCAATTCAGATTTTTCTCAAAGAGATGAAAAAATTTAAAATACAGTTCCAAATTTTTCTCATCTGAATTCTCTCTTCATCTGAAGTTCTCATCTGAATTTTACCAAAGAACATAATTCAATTCTAATTTCTCCAGATAAAATAAAAAGCTTCCACTTCAGTTTGAAGTTAACCAAGACATAAAAAATTTAAAGTTCAGTTAAAAATTTTTCTGTAGAAAACAGGATAATTTTTACTGTGAGTTTCATTATTTCTTTTGAAGATAAAAATTTCTACTTTCATTCTAAATTTTCTCAAATTCAGTTTTGACTTTTCACATAGAGATGAAAAAATTTAAAGTTCTGTTCCAAATATTTCATTGAAGAAAATAAAATTTATACTTTGATCGTGAATATTCAAGTTCTCTTCTTATTTTTACCAAAGAACATAAATCAATTCTAATTTCCCCAGAGAAAATAAAAACCGTCAAATTCAGTTTTAAGTTCACCATGACATGAAAAATTTAAAGTTCACTTCAAAATTTTTTCCTAGAAGATATGAAAAGTTATACTATGATTGTGATTATTTTTTATTAAGATAAAAGGTTTCACTTTAATTCTAAATTTTCTTAAATTCAATTCCAACTTTTCTCAATGAGATGAAAAAATTTAAAGTTCTGTTCCAAATATTTTCCCGGAAGAAGAAATGTTCAACTTCGATTCTGAATTTTCTCAATGAAAATGAAATAAGTTATTGATCAATTCTATTTTCCCAAAATAATATAAAAAGTTTCCACTTCAGTTCAGATTTTTCTCAAAGAGATGAAAAATTTTTAAATACTGTTCCAAATTTTTCATAGAAGATAGAAAAGTTCAAGTTCTCTTCTGAATTTTACCAAAGAACACAATTCAATTCTAATTTCTCCAGAGAAAATAAAAAGCTTCCACCGATTATTTTCCATGAAAATAAAAAAAAATTTCCATAGAAGATAGGAAAAGTTATACTATGATTGTGATTATTTTCTATGAAGATAAAAAGTTTCACTTCAATTTTAAATTTTCTCAAAGAAGTGAAGAAAAGTTCAACTTCGATTCTGAATTTTGCAATGAAAATGAAATAAGTTATTGATCAATTCTATTTCCCCAAAATAATATAAAAATTTTCCACTTCAGTTCAGATTTTTTCTCAAACAGATGAAAAAATTTTAAATACAGTTCCAAATTTTTTCATAGAAGATAGAAAAGTTCAAGTTCTCTTCCGAATTTTACCAAGGAATACATTTCAAGTCTATTTTCTCAAGAGAAAATAAAAAGCTTAAAAGTCAGTTGTAAGTTCACCAAGACATAAAAAATTTGAAGTTCAGTTCTAAATTTTTCCATAGAAGATAAGAAAAGTTATACTATGATTTTGATTATTTTCATGAAGATAAAAAGTTTTACTTTAATTCTGAATTTTCTTAAATTCAATTCCGACCTTTCTCAAAGAGATGAAAAAATTTAAATTTCTGTTCCAAATATTTTTACTGAATAAGACAAGTTAAATTTGGATTCTAAATTTCCTCAATTAAAATTAAATAATTTATTTATATATTATATTGTACTAAAATAATATAAAATTTTCCAATTCAATTCAGATTTTTCTCAAAGAGGAGAAAAAATTTAAAACATTGTTCACAATCTTTCATAGAAGATAGGAAAAGTTATACTTTGATTGTGAATATTCTTCATGAAGATATGGAGCTCCACTTTAATTCTGAGTTTTCTCGAAGAAGTTTAAAATGTACAAGTTTACTTCTGAATGTTCTTAGAGAAGAGAAAAAAAAGTTAGCTGAATTCTGAAATTTACCATTGAAAATGAAAAAGCTTCCATTTCAGTTCCTAATTTCTCAAAGACATAAAAAATTTAAAGTTTAATTCTAAATTTTTCCTTAGAAGATAGGAATGGCAATACTATGTTTGTGATTATTTACCTTGAAGATAAAAAGTTTCACTTTACTTCTAATTTTTCTTAAATTCAGTTCATTCATCTAACCACCAAAAACAATAGGTTAGGTTAGGTATAAATAAATATTAATGAATAATTAAAAACATTTCTCCATGTTTAAGTTAGGTTAGGTTAGGTAAACATATCACGAGCGCTCATGAAAAGATAACCTAACCTAACTTAAACATGGTAAAAAGATTAAATTAGGGTAGGTTAGGCTAGATTAAGTTAGGTTAGGTTAAGTTAGGTTAGGTTAGGTTAGCCTACGTACGCGCGCGTACGTAGGCTAACCTAACTTAACCTAACTTAACCTAACCTAACACAAAAAAAAACTTACACACACACAAAAACTTACACACACAAAAAAACTTACACACATACAAAAAATTACAAACACACAAAAAAAATAACAAACGCAAAAAAAAAAACTAAAAAAAAAACATAAACATACAAAAACAAAAAAACAAACACACAAACAAAAACTTACACACACACAAAACTAAAACACAAAAAAAAAATTACACACACACAAAAACTAAAACACACACCCATACATACAAAAAAAAAAATACAAACACACAAAAACTTACACACACACACAAAAACTTACACACACACAAAAAAACTTACACGCACACAAAAAATTACACACGCAAAAAATCTTACACACACAAAAAAACTTACGCAAACAAAAAAACTTACCCAAACAAACAAACTATAAAGACAACGAAAACTTACAACGAAAAACAATAATACAAGAACAAACAAAAACTTACACACACAAAAAAACTAAAAAAAACACAAAAAAAATAACACACAAACAAAAAATTAAACAAACAAAAAAAATTACACACACATAAACTAAAAAACACACAAAGACTGAAACACACATACAAACACACATAAACTTACAAACACACACAGAAACTTACACAAACACAAACCCATACACACACACAAAAACTTACACACACACACAAAAACTAGAACAAACACACAAAAACTTACAAACAAAAAAAAAAATACACACACATAAAAACTTAAAAAAACACGAAACCAAAAACACAAATCAAAAATAACACACACACAAAAACAAAAACACACACAAAAACTTAAACACACACACAAAGACTTACACACACACACAAAGACTTACACACACACAAAAACTTACACACACACACAAAAAAATTACACACACACAAAAACTTAAACACAAAAAAAAACATACACACACACAAAAAAATAAATAAACAAAATAAATTACATACAAAAGAATAACTTACACACACAAAAAACTAAAATCTAAAAAAAAAAAAAACACGCGCACAAAAACTTAAAAAAGCACAAAAAAACTAACACACACACAAAAACTTACACACACATAAAATAAAAAAAGAAAAAAATACAAACAACTCAATAAATAAAAACAAAAACAATACACACACAAAAAACTAAAATACACAGACAAAAACTAAAAAAAGAAAAAATAAACCTAAAACCAAACAAAAAAATACACACACAAAAAATTACAAACAAAAACAAAAATACAAACACAAAAAAACTAATTAAAAACAAAATTACAAACACACAAAAAATTAAACACACAAAAAAACTTAAACACACACACGAAAACTTACACACACATAAAAACTTACACACACACACAAAAACTTACACACACACAAAAAATTACAAACACACAAAAACAAACTAACACACACACAAAAAATAACACAAACAAAAAAAATAACAGAAACACAAAAAAAAATTACACACACACAAAAAATTACACACACACAAAAACTTACACACACACAAAAACTTAGACACACACACAAAACTTACATACACACAAAAAACTTACACACACAAAAAACTTACATACACACAAAAAACTTACACGCACACAAAAAATTCCACAAGAACAAAAAAAAATTAACAAAAAAAAAACTAATACAATAAAAAAAAATAACACACACACAAAAACTTACACACAAACAAAAACTTATTACACAAACATATACACACGAAAATTTTATATTATTTTAGTAAAATAGAATTGATATGTGCACACACAAAAAAACTCGCACACACACAAAAACTTACACACACACACAAACAAAAACTCTAAGCTAAGACTCTAAGCTAAAAACTCTAAACTCTTAACTAAAACTAAACTAAAACTCTAACTGAAACTCAAAGGTAAAACATCAAACTCTTAACTATATCTAAACTAAACTAGAACTCTAACAAAAACTCTAAGCTAAGACTCTAAGGTAAAACTCTAAACTATTAACTAAAACTAAACTAAACTAGAACTTCAATAAAAACTCTAAGCTAAAAACTCTAAACTCTTAACTAAAACTAAACTAGAACTCTAACTGAAATTCATAGGTAAAAAAATCAAACTCTTAGCTAAAATTAACTAAACTAGAACTCTAACAAAAAAAACTCTAAGCTAAAATTCTAAAATCTTAACTAAAACTAAACTAAACTAGAACTCAAATTAAAACTCTAAGCTAAGACTCTAAGGTAAAACACCAAACTCTTAACTAAAACTAAACTAAAACTCTAACTGAAACTCAAAGGTAAAAAAATCAAACTCTTAACTAAAATTAAACTAAACTAGAACTCTAACAAAAAAACTCTAAGCTAAGACTAAGCTAAAACTATAAACTCTAAAATAAAATTAAAATAAACTAGAACTCTAACAAAAACTCTAAGCTACGACTCTAATCTAAAACTCTAAACTATTAACTAAAACTAAACTAAACTAGAACTTCAACAAAAACTCTAAGCTAAGACTCTAAGCTAAAAACTCTAAATTCTTAACTAAAACTAAACTAAACTAGAACTCTAACTGAAACTCAAAGGTAAAACATCAAACTCTTAACTAAAATTAAACTAAACTAGAACTCTAACAAAAACTCTAAACTAAGATTCTAAGCTAAAACCCTGCGGCGCTTCCCTGCGGCGCATCCCTGCGGCGCATTCCTGCGGCGCATCCCTGCGGCGCATCCCTGCGGCGCTTCCCCCGACCCTCGAAGCATCCCCCTGCGGCGCATCCCAATGCGGCGCATTCCTGGCCCGCGGCGCTTCTCGGGCCCGGGGGACCTTTGAGGACCGGGGGAGGGCCTCTGGGGTCCGGGGGCTCTTTGGGGGTCCGGGGGCCCTTTGAGGACCAGAGGAGGGCCTTTGAGGGTCTGAGGAGGGCGTTTGGGGGGCTGGGCTCTTTGGGAGCTTGGGGGACCTTTGAGGACCGGGGGCTTCCTTCGGGGTTGGGGTGGGGGATCGGAACCCTTTGGGGTTGGGGTAGAGGACCTCACAACACTGTTCAAATGGAACTTGTGTATTATAACGACCACAGAGTTTCACCCTCAAATTCTCTTCTAAAACCTTTCCTAAAATCTTCTTTCAAAATGTCTCTAACTGTTTCGCCGAAATAATCCCATAAAATGGATAAAACGGTTTCGCCCAAATAATCCCTAAACGTAATTTCAGCGTGTTCCTTTTGTTTGGCATCTCTGCGCTAACGCATTTCAAATTTCTAGGAAACCCTTTCCTACGTTAAACTCTTCATCTCATAAATTTTCCTAGCTAAACTATTAGGGTTTCGTTAGAATATCAATTTATCTCTCCGACTTAAAGCTCAGTGAAGCCGTATTTAAAAATAGAATTTCTATCTCTTTAGACTCCCGCATAATTCCAAGATAACAATTGATGTCATTTATAATTCCTGACATTATAGATCAATGAAGCCCTATTTAAAAATAGAATATTAATTTTTCTGTCTGACCCAAAGAACGTTTATCCCTCAGACCTAAGATTAAAGAAGCCAGAGTGTTTCTTAATTCCCCCTTCGTGAACCAATAATTTCCCCTAGCGATTATGTAAATCAAGTTCTCAGGTCAAGTTCGCCAAACAACAAGGAAGCAATGTTTGTTTTTTAATTCCCCCTTCGTGAATCAATAATTTCCCCTAGCGATTATGTAAATCAATTTCTCAGGTTAGGTTATCCAAAAAATCTCATAACATTCGCGTCGAGAATGTCCATTCTCACTGACAACAAACAGACATTAATCATCCATATAAAAGACATGAAAAACATCATTTACCCCGACCAATCCACATAACCATCCTTAAAAACAGACAAAAATGTGAGAAATTTCATGTTTTTCTAATTCTCTTTGACACAATGAATAAAATATCCATAAATCGATGTTGACATCCATGAAAAACATCAAATAAATCGACCAACACACATAACCATCCTTGAAAACAGACATAAAAGTGAGAAAATTCCTGTTTTTCCAAGTGAGAAAATTCCTGTTTTTTCATTCTCAGTGAGAAAACCATAAACCACGTGATACGTACGGGAGTAGAACCCCCCTCTCTACTCTAGTGCCCTTTTTAATATTCGGAAGTGATTGTAAGGCAACTAACCCCCTCGCAAGCCCACTATTTCCCCAAACACATCCAATCAAAATTTTGAGATAGCCATTTTGTTTAACAAAGTTGAGAATTCTGGAAATTAGGTCTTTGAAGATTAAAATCCCCCTCACAGCCCTCAGTGCAAGGCTTGAAATTTATTCTCTGGGGGCATATAAGGTGTATATTGAAAGCGTGGTCGTAGAAACTGAAAAAGGGCTCATTCAATTGCAAATTGCGCAAGTGAATATAAAATAGCGCAAGTGTATCCAATATAAAAAAGAAAGTAGACAGATTTTTTTGCGAATGGTATCAAATTTTCTATTTCTGGTCAACTAAAAGAAGTATGAAACTAAATTAAATACTACTATATGTGTCCAGATTTTTAAAAGGGTGTATGTTGTTAAAAATTGCTTTAAATGTTTCTCCCGCATACAAATAGCAGGCCAAACTATAAAGTATTAAAAAAAAACAAAAGATTTAAAGTATTATTTTCTTTTTCCCTTAAAAGATTATGTCAATATAAAACGAACAGAAATTTAATAAAAAAAAAATTTCCACAAAACTAGTTTTTCAAAGAAAAGTAAAGAACTCCATTAAACCAAAAATGAGCAAAATAGAACCAAATAATCTACCAAGTGTGAAACTACCACAAATGAACATCGATAAATAAATGAAACCCAAAACAAACAGAAATTACAATAAATAACCGAGTCAAACTCAAAAAGAGCAGAAATTAACATGATTAGGGCTCAAAACCCCTACGTCTTCCCAAGGCCAGAACATAATTTGCAATTTACTGAAAAAAATACAAATTAATGTGTATTGTCAGTTTAATATACATATACTGATATTTAGTAATCAGAATATTAATATTATTTGATTTATTAAAGTTATAAAAGTAAAAACATTTGTACTCCGTCAGTTACATAGCAAATCATGTTCTGGCCTTGGGACGACACAGGGTTTGAAACATACTCATGTTAATTTCTGCTCTTTTTGAGTTTGACTCGGTTATTTATTTTAATTTCTGTTTGTTTTGAATTTCATTAATTATCGATGCTGATTTGTGGTAGTTTCACGCTTGGTAGATTATTTTATTTTAATTTTGCTTATTTTTGGTTTAATGGAGTTCTTTACTTATCTTTGAAAAACTTATATTTTGGAAAAAGTTTTTTTAATTAATTATGAAAAAAGGAACATTCAATATGAAATAAGGATTGTTTTCAGTAAAGTGCAAATTATGTTCTGGTCTTCAGAAGGCATGGGGAACATTCAGCTTCACTTATCTTAGAAGAAGCTCATTTTGTGTTTGACTCAGTTATTTATTGTAATTTCAGTTTGTTTAGGGTTTCATTTATTTATTTATTTACTTTTTTTTAGTTTTACTCTTGGTAAATTATTTGACTCTATTTCTGCTCATTTTTGGTTTAATGTAGCTCCTTACTTGTCTTTCAAAAACCAATTTCATAGAAAAAGTTTTTAAAATTAATCAGCATAAGAAGTTGATCTGTTTAGTATATACGTTGTGTTCAGATATCTTATTTATTAATTTGTGGTAACTTATTACGACGTTTGTTTTATGATTAACATTCATTACCATGGAAAGTATGACGCATTAAGCTTTAAATAGAAAAGGTTATTCAAACAGAGCCTCTAAATAGTTGTCAAAAAATTCGTGGTAACGAACTGTAAGTAAGAAGTGACTCGACCGAGTTGTTATCCTTTTTTTCTAAAATTATGCAAATTGTCTTACGCAAGTAACACATGTAGGGGTCGCTTTCTAAAAAACTGCTGATTACTGTAAATAGTTTAGTTTGAGACTTTGAAGCCCAGGCTTTTTCTATTTTTAGCAAATCGAAGCATGAGATCTGTTACAAATTACTTCCTTCTGAATCTCAGTTTTGCTGATCTTATCACATCCATCTTTAATTGCTCCATTACATTTGTCTTCGTTCTTAAAGGGTGAGTTCTTTTTGACCTTGTATCATATTTAGAAACAAACAGTTCTATGTCTAATTTTGTGATTTTTTTTCAAGTTGTTCAAAAATGTATCTGGCATTCCAACTCAGCTTGGTTTTGAATTCTGCCTTTTATTAAAGCATATTTTATTTGAATGAATTTAATTTAAAACGCTAGGCTAAACATCAGAGACAACATACCCTTGAAGAAACAGATCAGTTTTACCGATAGTAGAACCCCCTTATTGAATACTGGGCTTACATAATTTATTCATGGATTATTGATCCACGAAGGGGGAGAGATTTCTGAGAAATTGATTACATAATTGACTAGGAAAAGAGGGGAACTAGATTTCTGGGAAATTGATTGATCCACGAAGGGAAACTAGATTTCTGAGAAATTGATTTACATAATCGGCGGGGAATTCTATCATGAGGGGATTTCATTTTACAATATGGCTTCTCAGGTCTTTAGGTCTGAGAGATAAATTAATATTCTATTTTTAAATATGGCTTCTCTGATCTTTAGGTCTAAGAGATAAATTAATATTCTATTTTTAAATATGGCTTCTCTGGTCTTTAGGTCAGAGAGATAAATTAATATTCTATCGAAACCATAATAGTGTAAGTAGGAACACCTTAGATATTTTTCAGAAATTCATACGAGAGTAGAATGGGGGGTACCAGCCCCACGATTCACCCCTGCTGCCACCTATAACTTTTTGCACACCAAATAAGGGCATAGCCTCCCTAGGGAGAACACGTGGTTAATGGGGTCAATGACCTCTTTTTCCAAGATCGATTTATTTGTTGTTTCTATGTATAATAACTCCGGAACGAAGGTTGCACATGCGCATTGAATTCTAACGGGAACAATGTTATTGATCTAGGAGTCGAGGGGGAAGTGAATTTCCGAGAACTTGATTGTGTAATCGATTGGGAATTTTATTGATCCGATAACTGGAAACAGTTAGATCACGTGTTTCCTTCTCAGCCAATCAGAGGGCTTTGTTTACATAGTAGCGGCGGAGTGAATATAAAGAAATGAGTTTTGCTATAGTTTTATTAGTCTGTGAATAGAATTCAAGGAGTGAGAAGAAGAACAGTTTGACTTTACTCTTTTGGATATATATTTTTGATGGCGATGAGTGGAATGTTTACCCTATTAGAATTTGATAGTGGAGTTGATGATAATAATACAAGAGCACAAAACATTGCAGTGGAAATTAGGAAAGGATCACGTCTTTGTCTGGAGTGGGATGCAGTATATGCAAGATATGTGATATCATTGAGCAGATTTAAAATAGAAGATCAATTATGTTTTGCCGCAAAAGTTGATATAGCACATGTGAATAGACGTCACTGTGCATTAAGTGCATTGGTGAATCATATTGAAGACAATAAACAGTATTGCTAATTGTACATGCTCTATATTATTGATGTTGTTGTTCTAATTATTCAATAAAATTGTTTCGAAATCGAAAATGTTCTCTTTCTTGTCTGGTTAGGGCTAACGAATCAGGGTCAGTCTAGAGTCAGCAGTCGGAGTGAAAGGACTGAAAAATGAATAAATTTGAGAAAGAGAGAATTAGATCAAATCTAGTGTTTATGGAAAAACATTTGATTTTGGATGATGATTTTCTCGAGTTATCTCTTAAACGCAGGATATTCTCTTGTCAGTGGGACACTTGACAATATAATAAGGAGTGGTTCTCCCCCATTGGACTATTGTACGAAGCTTTTAAAATGTGATTCAAATGCTTATAGTCAATTTATTGATATATTAATTGGAACAAAGCAGAATGATATGGTGGATATACTTTTGAAAACATTGCCAATGGATTCAATGTAGATGGCTCCCCCCATCATTCGAAAGAGGTAACGTCACTGAGCTACTCCTCTCTCCCCCATTTCCCTCTCTTTGAATTTATAGAACGGAGAGGATCAGTTTCGTTTTAGCTGTGAGTGAGTTGACATCGGAAACAGAAAAATGTTCTATTTATGTCCATTGTGTGTGTACACTCTCGGTAGTTGGAATCAACGTGAGAATTGTACAGTCTTTGATGACCATAGCGAAAAGTGTAAATTATGTAATCCATGTAAAATACATAGCGGCTATGCAGTACAAATTAGAGGATGTAATTCATGTCTTGAGGAGGTGTGTGACTCGCATTCTAGAGGGCACCAGTGTTCCAATTGTCACTTTGATAAATGTGATCAGTGGGAGAATACTTACCCCGCTATGATTGGAAAGAATCCTAAACGTGATTTTAGTTTATTTCTACGAGATTGGTATCGTCGTGGATTTAAATTATTCTGGGAAGAGGAATCTGGTCTACGATTCAACTGTTGGGGTAACAAGAAAATTTGGTTTCTACGTCATCGTTGGGATGACACCACCTACTATGACTATAAACCAAGTGATTTTTATTTGTCAGTTACCGAATGTGATTCACCATTTGAAAACATTGTATGTGATATTGCTTCAAATAGACAGATTGAAACTCGTGAATTTCATAATATGAATGCAAATAGTATCATTGACTATACAAAGAGATATGACAAGAGTGAAGTTACATTGTACTGTAGAAAATGTGACCCTGACTTTGCAGTCAATCAAGATCTATATACAGTGAATCCAGATGATTTACCAGCATTAGCGGTTCACGACAGTTGCCTATACATCGAAGATGAAGAAATCTAAAGTGAAGATTTAAAGACATTGTTGTATATATATATATGCATTTTATTAATAAACAAATTCACAAACATTTTTTAAGCACTTTACTCTTAGGGCACTGAAATCAATACTATATAGGTCTGAGAGGATATTTTCCACTAGAAAGTTGTTCAGACGGGAATTGCCAACATAAATGTGGAGAAACTGCTTGTAAGTATAGCCATGGCATCGGAACACAAAATTATTAACAGTTAATTTTGTACCGACTACATAAATATTTAAGACCAAGTGTACCATGATGCACCATTGTGATCTGAGAAATTCAAAAACTCAGAAACTCGATACATAGTTTTCGATAATTTCAAGTCGATTACTATCTAAGAATTTTATTTCTACAACACTTAGACCTTCCTTAGGTTGAAGTGCTGTTTTACACCACAAAATGGTAGAAAATCCCGCTTTACTTGAGTACATTATACGTTTTGCCTCTTACAATTTGTCCCATTAGCTTGATATGTTATCTCGTGAGAAAAAAACTATCAAATAAACACGCAGACTAAACTTGATGAAACCTATATATTTGAAATAAGCATTTAAAGCTGATTCTTTGATGTATCTATTGGTATCAAAATTCCGTTTTCTAGAGTTTCGGATACCATTGAGCTGGCTCGCTCCTTACTTACACTTCGTTACCACGAAATGTCTTATTCATTAAAAAACTTTCCACAAAATAAGTTTTTCAAAGAAAAGTAAAGAGCTACTACATTAAATCAAAGATGAGCAGAAATAAAGTTAAATAATTGTTCAAACGTAAACTTATGTCCAATGACAAAATAGTTAAAGTGAAAAAAACTCTTTCCCACAAGAGGACACTTTTCAAGTAAAAGTAAAGAGCTACCAGACTAAACCAAAGATATGATGAAATAATAACGAATAATTCTTCAAACGTAAACTTATGTTTAGCGATAAACTTATTAGAGTCATAAAAAACTTTTTCCCACAAGAGGATACTTTTCGAGTAAAAGTAAAGAACTACCAGACTAAACCAAAGATATGATGAAATAATAATGAATAATTGTTCAAACTTAAATTTTCCATATTACGGGAATAGTTTATTTTTGAACCAATATATCTACCAAAGGTTCAATACCTGAGTTAAACTAAGAGGTTTCAATTTCAGGAAAAAATTACATTTTGACAACATTTGACAATTTACCAAATTTAAAGTTTTGTTTAGTTTCAAAATGTTTTCTGTCACTCATCATCTTTTAATCATTACCAGACTAAACCAAAGATATGATGAAATAATAACGAATAAGTGTTCAAACTTAAATTTTCTGTATTACGGGAATAGTTTATATTTTAACCAATATATCTACCAAAGGTTCAATACCTGAGTTAAACTAAGAGGTTTGAATTTCAGGAAAAAATTACATTTTGACAACATTTGACAATTTACCAAATTTAAAGTTTTGTTTAGTTTCAAAATGTTTTCTGTCACTCATCATCTTCTAATCATTCACAAACAATACTAAAGAAAACCACTTCCCACGGTTCATTGATTTTAAATTATTAAGAAGGCTATTATTTCATTGAAATATACATTTTACATTTTTAAATTTCATGCTTTTGACAAGTATCTTGTCCTTTTGGTGTAAATTGCAGCTGAAGGCTTATAGCAAAATCACTGTTTCAAGTTTTTTCATAATTAAAGGATACGAATTAGAACCATGGGAACGTAATTTCGTCGTATTTTGCTTATTTTCGTTGGAAAAAACACTAAAAAAAACATATTAAGAGCTATATTTATGAGTCTTTCACTGAAAATTCCTTTTTCGTACCAAGTCCTGACCCCCCTAATTAAAGGATATGAATTAGAACCAAGGGAACGTAATTTCGTCGTATTTTGCATTTCCCACAAGAGTAACACTTTACGAGTAAAAGTAAAGAGCTACCAGACTAAACCAAAGATATGATGAAATAATAACGAATAATTTTCCAAACTTAAATTTTTTTAATATCTCTGACAAAAACTTTTACAGTATTGAAAAATAGTGAAAAAGAAAAGACTAAAAAACATTGGAAGAAAAATATAGTTAGGAAAAAAATGCTTACATTTGCATAATCCACCGGGGCTTGGGTGCTTGAAGGACCAGGTCGTGCATGTGGGAGGGTAAAGGGACCAGTGGCGTTACATTCTTGTACAAATTGGGCTGCGACTTGTACAGGCAGCGTCGGTCTTGAATAGTCGATATGAAGGTTGGAGTGACCGGGAGATTTGGGAGGATTCAGCCAGCGTCCATACTGTACAACTGTGGCCTTCATGGGGCGCCCATTATTGGGCCTCATTTTCCTAGTGGGTGGCGGTGACAGATATTCTTCATAATTGGCCTTAAAAAGAAGAGAAAAAAGTTAGTATTGAAATAATTTGCCCCTTTTCACAGAAGAAAAAATGAAGAATTCATACACATTTTCAACTAGCTAAGGGTAAGTGTTTTAAATATGAGCTATTCTGTCGCGAAAACACACAAAAGTTAGAAAAAAATACAAAATATTCCTTTATTACCTCTGAAAAACGGCTAAAAATGAAGAATTCATACACATTTTCAACTAGCTAAGGGTAAGTGTTTTAAATATGAGCCATTCTGTTGCGAAAACACACAAAAGTTAGAAAAAATACAAAATATTCCTTTATTACCTCTGCAAAACGGCTAAAAATGAAGAATTCATTCACATTTTCAACTAGCTAAGGGTAAGTGTTTTAAATATGGGCCATTCTGTTGCGAAAACACACAAAAGTTAGAAAAAAATACAAAATATTCCCTTATTACCTCTGAAAAACTGCTAAAAATGAAGAATTCATACACATTTTCAACTAGCTAAGGTTAAGTGTTTTAAATATGGGCCATTCTTTTGCGAAAAAACACAAAAGTTAGAAAAAAATACAAAATATTCCTTTATTACCTCTGCAAAACGGCTAAAAATGATGAATTCATACACATTTTCAACTAGCTAAGGGTAAGTGTTTTAAATATGAGCCATTCTGTTGCAAAAACACACAAAAGTTAGAAAAATACAAAATATTCCTTTATTACCTCTTCAAAACGGCTAAAAATGAAGAATTCATACACATTTTAAACTAGCTAAGGGTAAATGTTTTAAATATGAGCTATTCTGTTGTGAAAACACACAAAAGTTAGAAAAAATGCAAATGTTACATTATTAACTCTGCAAAAAGGCTAAAAATGAAGAATTAATAAACATTTTAAACTAGCTAAGGGTAAGTGTTTTAAATATGTGCCATTCTGTTGTGAAAACACACAAAAGTTAGAAAAAATACAAAATAAACATTTATTACATCTTCAAAACGTCTAAAAATGAATAATTCATACACATTTTAAACTAGCTAAAGGTTAAATGTTTTAAATCTTATCCATTATATTTAGTACACACACACCAGTTTTAAAAACTGCACAATGTTACTTTTTTACCTCATCATTTCGGCAAAACATGTAGAATTAATACAGATCTTCAACTAGCTAAAGGATAAATGTTTTAAATATGGGCCATTCTATTGCGAAAACACACAAAAGTTAGAAAAAATACAACCTGACCCCCAAATTGAAGGATATGAATTAGAACCATGGGAAAGTAATTTCATTGTATTTTGCATTTCCCACAAGAGGACAGTTTTCGAGTAAAAGTAAAGAGCTACCAGACTAAACCAAAGATATGATGAAATAATAACGAATAATTGTTCAAACTTAAATTTTCTGTATTACGGGGATAGTTTATTTTCGAACCATTATATCTACCAAAGGTTCAATACCTGAGTTAAACTAAGAGGTTTCAATTTCAGGAAAAAATTACATTTTGACAACATTTGACAATTTACCAAATTCAAAGTTTTGTTTAGTTTCAAAATGTTTTCTGTCACCCATCTTCTTTTAATCATTCACAAACAATACTATAGAAAACCACTTCCCACGGTTTATTGATTTTAAATTATTAAGAAGGCTATTATTTCATTGAAATATACATTTTACATTTTTAATTTTCATGCTTTAGATAAGTATCTTGTCCTTTTGGTGTAAATTGCAGCTGAAGGCTTATTTCATCATATTTTGCTTATTTTCGTTGGAAAACACACTGAAAAGACATATTATTGAACTCACATCAAACATTGCCGGGCTTGCATTTGAAGAACCTTCCATTATTTTCTATCTTGTCCTCTATTTCAACATATACTGACTTTTAAAGCTTTTCAGCACTCTTAAATATACTAACCTAACGGTTATTTATTTACTAAATTGTGCAAACTGTTGATTTAGAACAATCATTACCTTTCTATATATCAATTAACACTCACTAGAATTGCCACTTTTCACTCGCGGAGAATGGTTTCAAAACAATACTTCTTACATCGCATAGACTATTTGTGTCAAACGAGACATCTTCAATGCAGATTAATTAATTGTTACGTTCGATTTTGTTTTGGACACAGGAGAGCATCAATGGGAAGTGAGAATTTCTGTAAAACTATCAAAGATTGATTAGGTGTATGGTGACTAGCTTAGCCTACGTACGAGAAAGAAAAGTTCTTAGGTGTGGAGCTCCCCCACCGCCTCAACCATCGCTATCGAAATCCCTTGAATTAGGTTAGAGACAGACAAAAAGTTAGTGTATGGTTAGGTTAGGTTAGATTATGGTAGGTTAGGATAATTTAGGTTAGACTAGCTTCGCCTACGTCGCCCCCCCCCCCACTTCCCCCGCCGCCTCAACCATCGCTCTTGAAATCCCTTGAATTAGGTTAGAGACAGACAAAAAGTTAGGTGTATGGTTAGGTTAGGTTAGATTATGTTAGGTTAGGTTAATTAACGGCAGCCTCTTTTGTTAAGGTTTTTTATTTGGGGGGGGGGCTCCCGCCCCCTCAACAAAAAGTTAGGTGTATGGTTAGGTTAGATTATGTTAGGTTAGGTTAATTTAGGTTAGACTAGCTCCCCCACCCCCCGGGGGCCACGGGGACTTAAAGCCTCCCACGGTTGGGCCCCCCACCACCAAGGTTAGGTTACCGAACATTTCAAGGTGCCCCCCCCCCAACCCCGGGGCCACGGGGCCGAAAGCCTGACACGGGTAGGACCCTCACCACCAAGGTCAGGTTAGGTTAGATTAGGTTAAGTTACCTAACATTTCTAGGTTAACTTACATCAGGTTAAGTGGTGCGCCACTAATAAATATAGCTCATAAAAATAAGACTCATAAATATAGCTCTTAATATGGTTTTTTCAGTGTTTTTTCCAACGAAAATAAGCAAAATACGACGAAATTACGTTCCCATGGTTCTAATTCGTATCCTTTAATTATGAAAAAACTTGAAACAGTGATTTTGCGATAAGGCTTCAGCTGCAATATACACCAAAAGGACAAGATACTTATCAAAAGCATGAAAATTAAAAATGTAAAATGTATATTTCAATGAAATAATAGCCTTTTTAATAATTTAAAATCAATAAACCGTGGGAAGTGGTTTTCTTTAGTATTGTTTGTGAATGATTAAAAGATGATGAGTGACAGAAAACATTTTGAAACTAAACAAAACTTTAAATTTGGTAAATTGTCAAATGTTGTCAGAATGTAATTTTTTCCTGAAATTGAAACCTCTTAGTTTAACTCAGGTATTGAACCTTTGGTAGATATATTGGTTCGAAAATAAACTATTCCCGTAATACAGAAAATTTAAGTTTGAACAATTATTCGTTATTATTTCATCATATCTTTGGTTTAGTCTGGTAATGATTAAAAGATGATGAGTGACAGAAAACATTTTGAAACTAAACAAAACTTTAAAGTTGGTAAATTGTCAAATGTTGTCAAAATGTAATTTTTTACTGAAATTGAAACCTCTTAGTTTAACTCAGGTATTGAACCTGTGGTAGATATATTGGTTAGAAAATAAACTATTCCCGTAATATAGAAAATTTAAGTTTGAACAATTATTCATTATTATTTCATCATATCTTTGGTTTAGTCTGGTAGTTCTTTAATTTTACTCGAAAAGTGTCCTCTTGTGGGAAATAGTTTTTTATCACTCTAATAAGTTTATCGCTAAACATAAGTTTACGTTTGAAGAATTATTCGTTATTATTTAATCATATCTTTGATTTAGTAGCTCTTTACTTTTAGTTGAAAAGTGTCCTCTTGTGGGAAAGAGTTTTTTTCACTTTAGCTATTTTGGCATTGGACATAAGTTTACGTTTGAACAATTATTTAAATTTATTTCTGCTCATCTTTGATTTAATGTAGTAGCTCTTTACTTTTCTTTTAAAAAATTATTTTATTGAAAGTTTTTTAATTAATAAAAAATTTCGTGGTAACGAATTGTAAGTAAGGAGCGAGCCAGCTCAATGGTATCCGAAACTCTAGAAAACGGAATTTTGATACGAATAGAGACATCAAAGAATCAGCTTTAAATGCTGATTTCAAATATATAAGTTTCATCAAGTTTAGTCTGCATTTTTATTTGATAGTTTTTTTCTCACGAAATAACATATTAAGCTAATGGGGCAAATTTTAAGAGGCAAAACGTATAATGTACTCAAGTAAAGCGGTATTTTCTACCATTTTGTGGTGTAAAACAGTACTTCAACCTAAGGAAGGTCTAAGTGTTGTAGAAATAAAATTCTTAGATAGTAATCGACTTGAAATTATCGAAAACTATGTATTGAGTTTCTGAGTTTTTGAATTTCTCAGACCACAATGGTGCATCATGGTACACTTGGTCTTAAATATTTATGTAGTCGGTACAAAATTAACTGTTAATAATTTTGTGTTCCGATGCCATGGCTATACTTACAAGCAGTTTCTCCACATTTATGTTGGCAATCCCCGTCTGAACGACTTTCTAGTGGAAAATATCCTCTCAGACCTATATAGTATTGATTTCATTGCCCTAAGAGAAATGTGCTTTAAAAATGTTTGTGAATTTGTTTATTAATAAAATGCATATCTATATACATCAATGTCTTTTAATTTTCACTTTAGATTTCTTCTACTTCGGTGTATAGGCAACTGTCGTGAACCACTAATGTTGGTAAATCATTTGGATTCCCTGTATATTGATCTTGATTGACTGCAAAGTCAGGGTCACATTTTCTACAGTACAATGTAACTTCACTCTTGTCATATCTCTTTGTATAGTCAATGATACTATTTGCATTCATATTATGAAATTCACGAGTTTCAATCTGTCTATTTGAAGCAATATCACATACAGTGTTTTCAACTGATGAATCACATTCGGTAACTGCCAAATAAAAATCACTTTGTTTATAGTCATAGTAGGTGGTGTCATCGCAACGATGACGTAGAAACCAGATTGTCTTGTTACCCCAACAGTTGAATCGTAGACCAGATTCCTCTTCCCAGAATAATTTAAATCCACGACGATACCAATCTCGTAGAAATAAACTAAAATCACGTTTAGGATTCTTTCCAATTATAGCGGGATAAGTATTCTCCCATTGATCACATTTATCATAGTAAAATTGGAGCACAGGTGCCCTCTAGGATGAGAGTCACACACCTCCTCAAGACATGAATTACATCCTTTAATTTGTACTGCATAGCCTCTATTTAATTTGCAAGGATTACATAATTTAAACTTTTCACTATAGCCATCAATAATTGTACAATGCTCACATTGATTCCAACTGCCAAGAGTGTACATGCACAATGGACATATATAGAACATTTTTCGGTTTCCGATGTCAACTCACTCACAGCTAAAACGAAACTGATCCTCTTCGTTCGATAAATTCAATGAGAAGGAAATGGGGGAGAGAGGAGTAGCTCTGTGACGTTACCTTTTTCGAATGATGGGGGGGAGCCATCTACATTGAATCCATTGGCAATGTTTTCAAAAGCATATTCACAACATGATTCTGCGTTGTTTCAATTAATATATCAATAAATTGGCTATAAGCACATGAGTCACATTTTAAAAGCTTCATAAAATATTCCAATGGGGAGGAATCACTCCTCATTATATTTTAAATATTTCACTGATAAGAGAATATCCTGCGTTTAAGAGATAAATCGTGAAAATCATCATCCAAAATCAAATGTTTTTCAATAAACACTAGATTTGATCTAATTCTCTCTTTCTCAAATTTATTCATTTTTCAGTCCTTTCACTCCGACTGCTGACCATAGACTGACCCTGATTCGTTAGCCCTAACCAGAAAAGAAAGAGAACATTTTCGATTTCGAAACAATTTTATTGAATAATTAGAACAACAACATCAATAATATAGAGCATGTACAATTAGCGATACTGTTTATTGTCTTCGATATGTTTCACCAATGCACTTAAAGCACATTGAAGTCTATTCACATGTGCTATATCAACTTTAGCGGCGAAACATAATTGATCTTCCATTTTAATTTTGCTCAAGGATATCACATATCTTGCATATACTGCATCCCACTCCAGACAAAGCCGCGAACCTTTCGCGATTTCCACCGCAATGCTGTGTGCTCTTGTACTATTACAATCATCTCCACTATCAACTTCTAATAGTGTAAACATTCCACTCATCGACATCACAAATATATATCCAAATGAGTAAAGTCAAACTGTTCTTTTTCTCACTCCTTGAATTCTATTCACAGACTAATAAAACTATAACGAAAATCATTTCTTTATATTCACTCCGCCGCTACTATGTAAACAAAGCCCTCTGATTGGCTGAGAAGGAAACACGTGATCTAACTGTTTCCCGTTATCGGATCAATAAAACTCTCAATCGATTACGCAATCAAGTTCTCGGAAATTCACTTCCCCTCGACTCCTAGATCAATAACATTGTTCCCGTTAGAATTCAATGCGCATGTGCAACCTTCGTTCCGGAGTTATTACACATAGAAACAACAAATAAATCGATCTTGGAAAAAGAGGTCATTGACCCCATTAACCACGTGTTCTCCCGAGGGAGGCTATGCCCTTATTTGGGGTGCAAAAAAGTTATAGGTGGCAGCAGGGGTGAATCGTGGGGCTGGTACCCCCCATTCTACTTACGAGATCAAGACAGATTGAATATATTTTACGAGGGAAATGGTTTCCTGGGAATTTCAAATATGACAGAGCAGGGATGTTGAAACAAAGGAACATGCTGAAATTACTTTTAGGGGATTATTTGGGCGAAACACTTTGAGACATTTTAGGGATTTTTTGGGCGAAACAGTTTGAGACATTTTATAAGATGATTTGGGGTGAAACTCTGTGGTCGTTATAATACACAAGGTCCATTTGAACAGTGTTGTAAGGTCCCCTACCCCAATCCCAAAGGGCCTCCCTACCACCGGGTCCCCCAAAGGGCCCCCAAAGGCGCCCCCAAGGCCCTCAAAGGACCCCCGGGCCCCCAAAGAAACCCCTCCCCCGGGCCCCCAATGGACCCCCTCCCCCTGGTCCCCCAAAGGGCCACCCTCCCCCCAGGCCTCCAAAGAGCCCCCCTCCCTAGTTTAGAGTTTTAGTTTGATATTATCTTCATATTAGAGCTTTAGTTAGAGTTATAGTTTAGTTTAGTTGTAGTTCAGAGTTAGACTCTCAGCACTTAGAGTTTTAGTTAGAGTTATATTTTATTTTAGTTTTAGTTAAGTGTTTTTGGACTTGTAGTTTAGTTTTAGCTAAACGTTTTAGTTTAGAATTTTAGCCTAGAGTCTTAGCTTAGAGTTTTTCGTTGCATTTTTAGTTTAGTTTAGTATTAGTTAACAGTTTTAGTTTAGAGTTGTAGTTTAGTTTTAGTAAAGAGTTTTAGTTTAGAGTTGTAGTTTAGTTTTAGTTAAGAGTTTTAGTTTAAAGTATAGAGTTTTAGCTTAGAGTGTTAGTTAGAGTTATAGTTAAGTTTAATTTTAGTTAAGAGTTTTAGTTTAGACTTCAGAGTTTTAGTTTAGAGTTTAGAGTTGTAGTTAGAGTTATAGTTTAGCATAATTTTTGTTAAGAGTCTTAGTTTAGAGTTATAGTTTAGTTTTAGTTAAGAGTTTTAGTTTAGAGTTTGAGTTTGGTATTAGCTTACAGTTTTAGTTAGAGTTATAGTAGTTAAGAGTTATAGGTTAGAGTTTAGAGTTTTAGTTCAGAGTCTTAGATTATAGTTTTAGTTAGAGTTATAGTTTACTTTAGTTTTAGTTAAGAGTTTTTGTTTAGAGTTTAGAGTATTAGCTTAGAGTTTTAGTTAGAGTTTAGAGTTATATTTTAGTCTTGGCTTAGAGTTTTAGTTGTATATGTAGTTTAGTTTAGTTTTAGTTGAGAATTTAGAGTCTTAGCTTAGAGTTTTTGTTAGAGTTATAGTTTATTTTTAGTTAAGAGTTTTAGTTTTGAGTTTAGAATTTAAGCTTAGAGTCTTAGCTTGCAGTTTTAGTTAGAGTTATAGTTTAGCTTAATTTTACTTAAGAGTTTTAGGTTAGACTTTTGAGTTTTAGTTTAGAGTTTAGAGTTTTAGTTAGAGTTACAGTTTAGTTTAATTTTTGTTAAGAGTTTTAGTTTAGAGTTATATTTTAGTTTTAGCTTAGAGTTTTAGTTTAGAGTTTCAGTTTGGTATTAGCTTAGAGTTTTAGTTAGAGTTATAGTAGTTAAGAGTTATAGTTTAGAGTTTAGAGTTTTAGTTTAGAGTCTTAGCTTAGAGTTTTAGTTAAGAGTTTTTGTTTAGAGTTTAGAGTCTTAGCTAAGAGTTTTAGTTTAGAATCTTAGCTTAGAGTTTTACTTCTATTTACAGTTTAGTTTAGTTTTAGCTGAGAATTTAGAGTTTTAGTTTAGAGTCTTAGTCTGACTCAGCGGACTGCCAAGATAAGTACAGGCCTGGTCCTGCTTATTTGTCAAAACCAAGCTATATCTTGGGACTTGGACCCTTGCAAAAATAAGTCTAGTTTTGGCTTAGTGTAAAAACAAGCCAAGTCAGAGCTACAGACTAACTTGGTCCAAAAACCTACTAAGACCTGATATTATACTTCAGCAAAAAAAAGCCAGCTGACTTTGTGCACAAATAAATTCAGCCTTATCTATGAAGTATGAAAACTGGCCAACTTAAAGCTTTGATCCCTATGCAAAATAATGCTAAGTCCTGACTCAGAGAAATCTATGCTTGCTGTAGAAACGAGTGAATCAGGTGTAAAAACCAGCTAAAACTGCACAAAGTTTAATCATAGGTTATGATATGACTTGGTGCAAAATCAGCTAAATCTGCAAAAAAAAAAAAAAAACTCCACTCAATGTAAAAACGACCTAGTTCCTGAATAGGGGGGAAAGCTAGATAATTCCTAACTCAGTACCAAACTAAAATAAGTTATAAAATAAGTGCAAAACTAGAATTGGCAAAAAACTGGGTCAAGTTATCTACTGTCAAGTAAAAAACTAAAAGAAAACCTGATTTAATGCACAAACAAACTACATCCAAGCTGCTTACTGATTCAGCATCAAAACTGATTAACCGCTGATTCGTTGAAAAAAACGACAATCTTGAATCAGTAGATAAAAGAGTTAAGTACTCACTCAATAAGGACTCCTGATGAAATACAGAAACAAGCTAACCCTGGTTTCGCATACAAACAGGATAATTACTGACTTTGTAAAGCAAAAAAAGGTAAGTCCCTGCTCAATGCAAAATTGAAATAACTACTGATTTGCAGTGAATAAAATCAGCGTCAAGATTCGGTTCTCTTGCGAGCTAGTTGTGAAGCCACTGCAAACAAAATCCGTATTTGGTCTAAGTCCTGAATTCATAAAAATTATTTAAGTCTTGAATCATTACAAAAGCGATCCAAGTCAAGGTTTGGGAATTTCGGTGACGCGATACAACTATGAGGTAAGCCCTGATTCGGTACGAAATAAGGAAACTTATTTACCGAGCCTACGAACTAACTCTGTGCAAAAACGACTTGAATCCTGACTCGTTGTAAACAGAAGCCAAGTAGAAACTAAACTTAGTTGTCTATCGCCCGGGTATCTTCTGCCAAAAATTAATATCTGAATTTTGAGATATTCGTGAAATATAAGATTTTTTTAATTTTTGGAACGGTAAAAATAGATTAAGATACATAATGTCGTCTCTAAGTTTTTCTAAGTCTATTTTCTTTCAGGCTTTGCTACTCTGTTTTCTGATGCACGTAAATGTCAGGTTTCTTAATTCTGGTGTGTCAGTAGGCTACTTGGTTTTGGAAAACTGTTAAAATAAGGTATCGCCTGTGTAAATACTAGACCGTTTTTTAAAAGCTATATCAGACAATATATATTTCAATGAAATATACAGCTCTTTGAGCTATTCATGTTAGATTAGGTGAGATCCATCTTAACGGAAAATCAGCTTTTTACGAAGAAACTAGATTTTTGCAGAAGACAGCCGGAGAGATCTGCTGGCTTTTATTGCTAAAGGCTAAGCAGGTGGTACCTTACTTAAACCAGAAACGCAAAAAGATTTATAATTTGTGTAATTGGAGGCAAAGGGTGTGCTAATGATCTCTCCACGCGTCCCTCCCCTTCACAACTAATTTCTTATCTGAGAAGCATACGTATATGTTGCACCTCTTTTGAACCAGAATCATGCAAGGATTTTGCATCTATAATATTAAAGAATCAATGTTGGCCTGTGGCCCTTCCAGCACCCCTAGCCCCCATTTCAGTTGCTAACTTTTCAACATCTTTTTCTTCATTATAGGACTTTTAACAAAGATCAACATGTTTTTTGTCTATTAGAATGTATCAGTAAAGCGTCTGCTTTACATAGCTATTGGCATGATTTGTGACTTTCATCTCTGGAGGCGTACTTATCACGTAAACCCCACAGGTGCATTATTCTGAACCTTTTGACCGTTCGGATTAAAATGAACGTATTAGAAATTTTATTCCTTAATTCCATAATTCCAGTGCCCTGTGGGTGGCTTCTGGAGGTATGAAGGAAGACATTTAACATATATTTCATGAAGACTTTTAAAACATTGAAGTCAGAATATTTCCCCTGCATTTTAAAATGAACAAAAATCTGCATATCCTAGCAATAGATACAGCTAACCAGGTAGGAAAACTCTAATAAGTAATTTTGCTTAATTTCACACCACTCCCCTTCAATAACAATTTTTTTTCCCCTTTTCACGCCCACGCCAATAATTCAGTTGGAAAAATATGACAGAAAATCGTACTCTCAAATCCAAGAAGTCATAGGAAATTAGTTGAATGTAAAGTGCGGCATATAGCACATATCTAACTAAATAAAATAAAAAAGATTCAACACAGGCTACATTCAAAGTAATCCAACACTTGACAAAGGATTGGCACCACTGGACAGAGGTTTTTCACCAGTAGAGAAAAAGACGCCTATTTTCAGATCGTCACGACACATCTGTTTCACGCGGTCTGAAAGCACTTTTTAGTCATATGCCACTGATTACGATTATACCTGATAATAGGTTCCTTCGACCTGGCTCAATAGTAACCGAAACTCAAAAATAACGGAATTTTGATACCAAGAAATATATCAAAAGAATTGCATTTTTATGCTGATTTCAAATATATAAATTTCAATGGGTTTAGTCTTACCCATCAAAAGTTATGAGCCTGAAATTTTTTTCCTGATTTTCAAAAAAAGGCAGAAACGACCCCTAATAGTCAAGTGATCTTAATGAAAATCACACCGTCAGATTTGGCGTATCAGAGAACCCTATCGTTGAGGCTTCAATCTTGTAACTGCAAAAAATGTTGATTTTTATATTTTTTTTGGCAGAAGAAAGATCACGGATGCGTGTTTATTTGTTTGTTTGTTGTTGTTTTTTTCCAGGGGTGACCGTATCAACAAAGTGGGCCTAGAATATCGGAAGAGGTCTCATTCGAACGGAAATTAAAAGTTCTGGTGCCCTTTTTAAGTAACCAAACAAATTGTTGGGCAACTAGGCCCCCCCGCCCCTTTTTTCCCAAAATCGTCCAATCAAAATTTCGAGATAGCTATTTTCTTCATCATAGTTTAAAGACCCAATAACTATGCCTTCGGGTATAACATGACCCCCCTCAATTCCAGGAGAAAGGTCCTTAAGTTATAAATTTGCCCATTGTTTGCGCATAGTAGTTGTTATCGGGATGGATGGATGCGTTTTCGGGTGGGGGAGACACATTTTCTGCTGGGAGTTTTTCCACGGGGGAATTTTCCATGGGGAGGGAAGTTTCCAGGAAGTGAACTTGTCAGGGGAAATTATACACTGGGAGAATTTAACAGAATTCTTATACAATTTTTTTTATATGTCTTGCTTTCTCTTTTCCGTCTCATTTTACGCGCAGAGTGGTTAAGAGTAACTGTTCGTGGTAAATTTTCACCGGGATTGAATTGTCTAGAGGATATTTCCGTGGGGAGGGGTTTCTCCATAGTATTTCACAAACTTGTGAAATACTTGCATACTAGTAAAGCTATTATAAATTACATACAAAAAGTGTTTCATTGTTTCCTTAATAAAATCCCAGAGGTCACTGGCAAAGACCATTCTGGAACAAATGAAGACTGGTCCAGATGTGTCTTTTATTGGTATCCGTAACAAATTACAGATTTAAAGATCCTCAAGCTTGTTTTAAAACTTTCTACAAATTAAAAATTCAAAAAAAAAAAAAAAAAAAAAGCGAAAGAGAAATTATATTAAAATATCATTCAGTATTTCTTTATAATTTTTTGTATATTTAACTAAAAGTTCATGATACATAAGACTAACTTTTTTGAATTGCAAACTAATTTTTTTGGCAGAAAAACCCCCTCGTCAACACCTCGCTCTTTACGCTAAAGTTTGAAATTTGTCCCAATTCCTTAAGAATGACTCCTGAAACTCAAGGGCCGTTTAATTAGAACAATAAGACGCTTTTTTAAAAGTACTAAAAAAAATTAGCGTAAAGAGCGAGTTGTTGACGAGGGGGCAACCCCCTTTATATACTTAATAATTACTGTTCGTGTTAAGTTTTAATGTTGCTCCTTACTTTCAGTTGAAAAAACTTGCTTTTTTTTATTTGATTCATCAAGAAATGGTTTAGTTTTAACTAGGCCAAACTTAAAATTTGAATCAAGCGAAAACAGCTGAAAAGACATTGATTTCTGAATTCATTTACAAATCCATATTAAAATAAAAAGTAATAATTTTTTTTCTACACTTACACAAACCCGAAAACCAGCATATAGTATTTTCTTCATTTTCCAGAAAAGGAGATTTGGCTTTCTAGATGAGAATTTACTGTTCGTTGTTTTCTTGAAAATAAGTACCAAACATAAGGTGACAGAAATTATAAATTTTTTTAATGTAAGTGGTAAAAAAACAAAAAATTATGAAGTTCATACTGGCTAATCTGTGGATAGTATCATAAGGAATAATCAGAAATGGAAACAAAAATTATTGTTAGTTTCTTCTCTCAAACTTCTCAACATTCAAACTTGAAAGCAGTTAATAACAAAGATATTCCTTATTTGTAAAGAACACACTACTGTCTTTAGAACCCCAAGAAACATACGGCATGCTGAAGACTGTCTGGTCTCCTGAAGAACACTTGTAATTTTCTTTCCAAAATATTGGTAGCCAAAATAAGAAGTTTTCTTTCGCTTGGCTAGAAAATTACAACTGGACCCAATTCTCTTCAATTAAAGATAGTGTTTATTGCAAAGTTTGCGTTTTCCTCCTAATGAAGTAGGCATGTCAAGTTCCCAGAATACCGATCATTTGATTAGAGGAAAGTTTTCTGGATGGAAAAAGGCAATGGAGAAATTTGAAAAACGGTGAAAACACCGTGAATCATTGAGATTCCATGTTAAGAGCAAATTATTTTATAAAGGTAATGAACAGTGAAAATGTTCAATTGATAATGATATTCAGACATCTAGATAAATTCAAGCTTTAGAAAATAGAGTGAGACTTAAGATAATATTCTAAGCTGTCGTGTTTGCGGGCTACAAAACATAGCTCTTCGTTGCCAAACAGACTCAGGAAATTTTGACATAAATAGCCTTCTAGTTAAAATGAAGGGAATTCTTGTAATATACTATGGAAAAAATTATGAAGTGGCTATGAAAACCTTAAAAAGCATTTCCAGTCTTGTGGTCAAAATGCCACCTACATAAGATCAAACATTCGAAACTAATTAGTTGAAGCCTGCCGTTAAGCTAATTTAAGAAAACTAGTCCATGATTTAAACAATGCAAAGTATTTTTCCGATATGGCAGATGAAACTACTGACGCTTCCAATGTAGAACAGTTCAATCTCTACATAAGATACATAAAATACCAAGCAGACCATGGCTACATTCTTGAAGAACTCTTATTAAAATTCATGATTTTAGAGAAAACAACAGGTAAGTATGTGGCCAAGACCCTACTTCATTGACTGAAGAAATTAAGCATAGATACTAATTTCGTTATGGGTCAAGGATATGATGGTGCTGCAGCTACGAGTGGAAGATCAAGGGATGCCCAAGCGGTCATTTTAGAACAGTACCCAAGGGCTCTATATGTCCACTGTTTTTCATACAGCTTGAACCTTCTTATCTCCAGTTCTACCGAGGTAAGCAACATCAGAAATTGATTTGGTACTGGACCAAAAACCCTTGAGATTTTTCACCAAAACACCGAAAAGTGCTGCAGATGGAAATTTGCGAGATTGCGCCAGAATCTCATCAATTTTAACTAAAGTAACTAAGTGGGTTTAGAGGTACGAGGCCATAATGATTATGGCCCAGCTATTGCAGCAATCAGCTTTAACAATCGAAACAATTTCACAGTGGGAAGAAAAGGATGCCTCAAGTGGTTCAATTATTCTTTTTAATCAAACAGTTCGTGGTAACGAGCGACCCGGCTCAATAGTAACAGAAACTTAAAAAACGGAATTTTGATACCAACAGATACATGAAAAGAATCAGATTTTAATGCTGATTTCAAATATATAAGTTTCATCAAGTTTAGTCCTACCTATCAAAAGTTCTCTGATTTTCGAAAAAAGGGGAAAAGACCCTCTAAAATTTATAGAACCCTAATGAAAATCACACCATCATATTCAGCGTATCAGAGAACCCTACTGCGGAGGTTTCAAGCTCATATCTACAAAAATGTGGAATTTTGCATTTTTTGCCAGAAGACAGATCACGGATGCGTGTTTATTTGTTTGTTTGTTTTTTGTTGTTTTTTCCCCAGGGGTGATCGTATCGACCCAGTGGTCCTAGAATATCGTGGGAGGGCTCATTCGAACAGAAATTAAAAAATCTAGTGCTCTTTTTAAGTGAGAAAAAAATGGAGGGCAACTAGGCCCCCTCCCACTCTCATTTTTTTTCCCAAAGTCACCCGATCAAAATTTTGAGATAGCCCTTTCGTTCAGCATGGTCGAAAATATGATAACTATGTCTTTTAGGATGACTTAATCCCCCAAAGTCCCCGGGGGGAGGGCTGAAAGTTATGAACTTTACCCATTGGGAAGTATACAGACGTTTTCAGAGGGGATTTTTTCTGGTAGTGGGGGGTGGGTGGGTGGGTCGGGGGTAATGTGGGAGGATCTTACCATGAAGGAAGTTTTCATGGGAGAAGGGACATTGCTATGAAGGGGGTGTCGGATTTCCCAGAATTATTAAAAAAAAATCAGAAATTAAATATAAAAAACAGGTTTTTCAACTGAAAGTAAGGAGAAACCTCAAAACTTAAAACGACAGAAAACATTATGTATATGATTGGGTTCATCCCCTAGTCAATACCGCGCTCTTTAAGCCAAAGATTATTGAGTACTTTCATAAGAGCTATTAATTCTAATTAACGGCATTTGTGACTAAGGGGTCACTTTTAAAGAATTGGAACAAATTCGAACTTTAGCTTAAAGAGCAAGGTATTGACTAGGGGGCGAACCCTCTAATATACGTATTAAAAATATAGGAATATAGAAGTTCGTTATGTAAGTTAATTTGTAAGTTACGTATATTTATTACTGATAAAAACGTTCGTAAACAAAATTAAACAGGTTTCGAGAAAGCCATTTAACAAAATAAAAGTAAAATTAATATACAAATTTTTTTTTAATTATTCATGTACGGTGAGCCAAAATCAAAACCTGCATTAATTCAAAAACGTTCAAAAATTAAATAAAAAAAAAACAAGTTTTTTTAACTGAAAGTAAGGAACGAAATTAAAACTTAAAACAAACAGAAATTATTCCGTATATGAAAGAGCTGTCCCCGCCACACCGCCTCACTCTTTACGCTAAAGTTTTAATTTGTGAAGACAATCTTTTTTTTTAAAAATTAAAAACTTTAGAGTAAAGAGAGAGGCTTTGAGGAGGGGACAGCCCCTTTCATATACGGAATAATTTCTGTTCGTTTTAATTTTTAACGTCGTTCCTTACTTTCTGTTAAAAAACTTGTTTTTTTTTATTTAATGCTATACAGCAGCCAGAATTTATAATTGCTTTGTTTTCCTTAGAAAAGCCCTTAAGTTTTATTCTGCCATTGAGTAAGAAACTCCAAAAAAGGGTGCGGATTTAGCTGGGGTTGTCAATAATATAGAAGATATATAGTTTATTCTTATCAAACAGTTCGTGGTAACGAACTGTAAGTAAGGAGCGACCCGGCTCAATAGTAACCGAAATTATAAAACATAGAATTCTTATACCATTGGACACATCAAAAGAGTTAGATTTTTATGCTGATTTTTAATATATAAGTTTCATCAAGTTTAGTTTTACCCATCAATAGTTAGGCGCCTGAAAATATTTGCCTTATTATCGAAAAAAGGGGAATACAACCCCGAAAAGTCACAGAACGTTAATGAAATTCACACCATCAGATTCAGCATATCAGAGAACCCTAATTTAGAATTTTCAAGCTCTAATCAGCAAAAATGTAGCATTTTGTATTTTTTGCCAGAAGAAAGATCACGAATGCGTGTTAATTTTATTTTTTATTTTTTTTAATTTCCCCAGGGGTGATCGTGTCAATCAAGTAATCCTAGAATATCGTGAGAGGGCTCATTCGAACGGAAATTAAAAATTCTAGTGCCCTTTTTAAGTGACCAAAAAAATTGGAGGGCAGCTTGGCCCCCTCCCACACTCATTATTTTCCCGAAGTCACCCAATCAAAAATTTAAGATAGCCACTTTGTTCAACATAGTCGAAAACCTAATAAATATGTCTTTGAGGATGACTTAATCCCCCACAGTTCCCGGGGGAAGGGCTGCGAGTTATAAACTTTGCCCATTGTTTGCATATAGGCTAGTATTGGTTATCGGGAATTATACAGGCGTTTTCAGGAGGAATTTTTTTCTAGTGGGGGATCGGGGTCGGAGTAAGGGTTATGGGGGAGGATCTTTCAATGGAGGATATTTCCTTGGGGGAAGGGGTATTTCTATGAAAGGGGCGCCAGATTTCCCAGCACTATTTAAAAACAATCAGAAATTAAATATAAAAAAACTAAAATTTAACTGAAAGTAAGGAGCAACATTAAAACTTAAAACGAACAGAAATTATTACATATATGAAAGGGTTCACCACCTAGTCAATACCTCACTCTTTACGCTAAAGTTTTTTTAGTACTTTCAAAAGAGCTATCTATTCTATTTAACCAGCTTTTGTGATTCAGGGGTTTCTGATTCGAACAAAATTCGAACTTTAGCGTAAAGAGCGAGGTATTAACTAGGGAGCAAACTGGCTAATATACGTAATAAAAACATACGAATATAGAAGTTCGTTACGTAATTTAATTCGTAAGTTACGTAAGAACAAAATTTCGAGAAAGCCATTTCGCCAAAAATAAGTAAAATTAATATGCAAATTTTGTTTTAATTTCCATGTGCGGTGAGCCAAAATCAAAGCTGCATTAATTCAAAAACGTTCAGAAATTAACTAAAAAAAATAAGTTTTTTAACTGAAAGTAAGGAGCGACATTAAAACTTAAAACGAACACAAATTATTCCGCATATGAAAGGGGCTGTCCCCTCCTCAATACCTAGCTCTTTAAGCTAAAGTTTGACTCTTTCTCACAACTTTATTTTTTTAAACAATAAAAAACTTTAGCGTAAAGAGCGAGGCGTTGAGGAGGGGACAGCCCTTTTCATATGCGGAATAATTTCTGTTCGTTTTAAGTTTTAATGTCGCTCCTTACTTTCAGTTAAAAAAAACTTGTTTTTTTTAGTTAATCAAGGTAAAAGACAAATTGGGAATAGAGATTAAAAAGATTCTTCATTGTTATGAATCAATGGTAGAAAACATAGACGAAAAATAACGCTTCCAAGGGTAATCAAAAATATACGAACAATCAGAGAATGTCCATTTAAAGATAGAATGGTCAAAGATTGTTATTGTAGAACTCTTTTTCTTCCTTAGTTAGACTGCCTAGTGAATAGTCTCAGAAATAGGTTTACCAAACATAAAGACATTCTCTGCAGTCTTGGAAGCCTTTTACCAACAGGTAAACCCCTTTCTCTAGAAGATGTAAAAGGTTTAGAAAAACTTATTGAGTTTTATCAAACTGATTTACCTGGGATTGGGTGGAGCAGTTTAACAGCAGAATTAGAGCTTTGGCACAACAGCTTCCAGACTGGGTGTCTATTGCCATGGATTTATCCATATTTACATAGATTTTTCGACCCCTGCGATGGATATTTGAAATGCCATGGGTTGCCATGGATTTACTTTTAAAGAAACGTGGATTTTTCGTGAAATCATGGATCTTTCCAAAGAGTCAAGAGGTTTTTCTTCATACCGGAAAGAATTTCCGTCACTCTGAAATAGCAATAACTGGTCTTGTGCGGGAAGAAATAGGTTCACATGGAATCGTTGATGGCTTAGACAGCGCACTTAAGATAAGCGGGGAATTTAAAATTCAAAACGTTCAGTTCGGCATGTAATTTCTATCTGCTATGCCTAAAACGAATAACAAGAAATTTGTCCCTGCTTTTGCCCCCGTTAAGGTAAATTCAAAATCTTCTGTATATGAGATCAGAGTCCTGTCTAGTAATATCAAAATCATGCTATAAAATTTATCAAAATCTTGCTGTGGCGAATTTTAAAGTTCTCTTTTAGTCATTTTCTTTCAGTGTTTAGACTAATCTGTGCTAACTAGCGTTTTTTATTGTTATTTGAAGCTCATAATAAACGATTCTTGATGTAGCCTGGAGTTTAAATAATAGCTGAGTTTTGTTTTATCTTTGAATTTTTTCCGCCGTTTACTGTTTAACGATTACACAGCGTTCATTTTTCATAGTTTAGCTGAAAATCTCTAAGATAAACCGAGCGTAAAAATAGTGTATTGTGCCTCGAAGACTACCAAGCAGATTTCCTATTCCGATCTAGAGATAAAGAGCTAAACGGCAAAGAACGAATTTAAAATGAGCTTCTAAACTGATCTCCTCAGTTCGTCCCTTAGCAAAATCGAAAGATTATCAAAAAAAGAAACGAGCGGCTTATAAGGAAAAAAGGGGATAAACTTCTTTTAGCTCCCAAAAGTGAAAAACACCTTTGGCAGTGAAAAGTGCCTTAGTCAATCAGCAGCGAGAAGGTGGAGCAGAACCATTTTAATGGTCCACTGCCTACTCCTGGTTCACAAAGATGCGGTGACGAAATAAAGAATGCCTTTAGGTTTTCAAAAGTCAGGTTTCCTGGTCGAATCTGATTTTGCCACGACGATGACGCCAGATAGGTTGAAAAGTTCGACGCACCGGGCATCTCACAGGACACATAATCTTACACCACTTGGGAGAAAAAAATTGATTGTTTTGGTAATACGATTGGTTTTACATAGCGAGGATCTATTCGCTGAAAGCTAGCACCGCGAGCGACAAAGGCGTCGCCAGCCAAACATTTTGGTTCCTTTTGACCATGCAATTGCCATAGACAAGCCATGGAATATTTGCTTGGGCTTGCCGTGGATTTTTTCTTGGGCTGGTGGCTATCCTGCTTTCAGATCAAAGTTGGCTCAAGCTCAAGAGTAGAAAGGGAGGTGCTACTCGTGACAGGACCACGTGGTTTGTGGTCCTAATATGGGCATAGAGTCATTAGGGAGAACACGTTGTTAATGGGGTCAATGACCTAAATTTCCAAGGCCGATGTTTTTGTTGTTGTAAGGGAACGCTCTCAGCGAATGTCAAGGTCGATATTGTTGTTGTTGTAAGTGCACGCTCTCAGCGAATGTCAAGGTCGATGTTGTTGTTGTTTTAAGTGCACGCTCTCAGCGAATGTCAAGGTCGATGTTGTTGTTGTTGTAAGTGCACGCTCTCAGTGAATGTCAAGGTTGATGTTGTTGTTGTTGTAAGTGCACGCTCTCAGCGAATGTCAAGGTGTCAAGAAATAGGGAATACTATTTGTTGTTGTTGTTGTTCTGGGCACGCTCGAGACGAATGCTAAGAGTATCCAGAAATAGGAAATCGTTACATCACATGTTTCCTTCTCAGCCAGTCAGAGGGCTTGCTTACATAACAATTCACCCTTGAGATTTCGTATATAACGGGCATGCAATGTGATTATTTTTTAGAAAGTATTTTGACATAGTTGATATAACAATGGATAAATTTAACTCTTTTGAAGCCTTGACAGCCACAATTTGCAATGTAAGTTCTGATTTAATACATTTTCATTTTTTATTTTCAAAATAAAATTATTTTCATTGATCACCCTCGAGTATATTCAGGTAAATCCCCTCCCCCCCTCCCACTCTAATACAAACATCACTATGCAATCTTTACACTCGATAGAAAACATAAAATATGTTCTATATACCCTCAAAACCTAACCCATCCCCCATTGTTTTACAAACAAAATTCACCCAAAAAGAAATAATCATCTTTTCAATAAATGTAGCTTTTCCCTATTGTAATCTTTTCTCTAACTGAGACTTCCGTCGCTCTTGTTATTAACCGCTCTGGTTTGACACAAGGCTCCAGCGCGAGGCCTAAAATTATCTCTGACCCTTTTTTAAAGCACTTCCTGTAAAAGGTTTCTCAGATCAAAATGGGATGTTTTTCTCCTGTCAAATTAAAACGGTTTCATGCAGAAAATTGCAATTTATTAAGCACAGGCCTAGATAATCTCTATTCGGAGAACCGGTGAAATCTCGTTATTTTCAAATTAAGGTCTAACAATATATTTAGGACATTTGCGAAAGGGGAGGGAGCCATGCATCTATTCTATCGCCATCATTGTAAAGCGAAAACTTCACATGAAAAGTAAGGGGCCCGGGATTTCTAAAAAAAAAAGATAGCCTTATTTTGTCTGCAAAATTTACATCCTAGATTGTAATTTAGGCCTATAAGCTTCTGCGGCTGGGTTAACAATCATTTATCTATTTTAAAGTCTACAGACGGGAACATTTTAAAAAATTTTCTGAAAAGTTTTCTCACAATATGATTTCCTTGCATAGAATATTCTCGTAAATTTTACGTTTTGCTTTGCAGAAAAAGGGTGGAGGCTTCCTTTGTCTTAGCGGAAAATATATAGATAAACTTATTGTAAAAAATAGAAGTCCGAAGGAACATAATTACTAATGAGGAACTGCAAGCAGACTGCAGTCTAGAAGAAGATTTTAAGGGGAACTTATTTTTGCCAGTGTTGCCTCAAGCAGCTTATGCCGTTTTCCATTTGGCTTTTAATGTGCTTAGAAGAATGCTTTCAAAAAAAAAATTTCAAAGAGCCGTGATAAAACCCAAATGAACAGAAATTAAATCATATAACAAGTTAAACTTAGAGTGAACAGACAATACTATGAATAAAAAGGAATCAAAAACAAAAATTAAAATGAACAATCACGAAAAAAGCTTAAAAATGATAGATTATACTGTGCCTGAGACTTAGAATGACCTGGAATTAAAAGGAGTAACAAAGTCAAACTTAAAACGAATGGGTTAACGCTTTTAATGGTGACAAAATTAGAAATGAAAAGATAATTGTTTATATCATAATTGTTTTCGACTTTGTTGTGCGAACCATTTATATTTACTTGTCATTTAGGAAATGGTTAGTGGGGGGATGGGGGTACTAATTTTACTTCTGTAAAAAAGGGGGAATTATCCCTTATTTGAACTTTTATTAGAGGGTACTAATTTTTTTATTTTGTGAAATAAAAGTTATGCGTAAATTGAATAGCATTTGATTTCTGAGTTTAGTATATTTCTCGCAAATTTTACCCTTTGCTTGGGGGAGCTACCACCCATCAAACATGACTTTAAATATTAAAGTTACTTATGTACAGTATAAGTAACTGTATAAGTGCTTCGAAATTCGTAGGAAAAATTAGAATATTTATATTTTGTAGATTGTGACTTTAGCCTGAATTTCACACGTTGAATTTGAATACATCATTTCAATCATTATTAAACCTATACCCAATTTCCAAAATCGTACCAATTTTCATGTGCTACTATTATTCAAACTGAACGCTGGTATAATAATGCTTTGAGTTATTTCTGAGAAAAGTTGAATTTTTTATAATCAAACTATGATTTTCAGAGTTTAGGTTGCTTTCGATAAAGATTTATCTTTACTTATGGCAAATTTCCACACGGTGATTGATCCATCGACATTCTAAATGCGATAGAAGCTACTAAACCATGCTTCAATCTCTTTTTGCGCATTCAAAATGAATGTTCGTATAACAATGCTTTGAGTTATTCCTCGGAAAATTGACCCCTCCAAATATTTACTCAGAGGGGCGGGGTGCTGAAATGTAAAACATTACTTATTGGACCATGATTTTCACAGTTTTCAAGTTGAGAACTTCGAACACACTCCCATCCTTCTCAGTTTATTCTATGAAAGTGAGCTGTATTTGTTAGAGTTACAGAAACATTACATATTTATTTAATTTAAGCCCTTTTTCTTCAAATATAATAATGTTTGGTGTGATTGACACAGAATATATTGGTCTGAAATATTCCTCAACTGGCATTATTTTCAAAGCAGCTTTCTTACTCCTAGACAATCAACGACGTTAAATTCATTGCCATAAATGGAAAATCAGATACAATATGTATAATTACGAGAAAAAAAGATGGAGTCAAACACTAAATTTTATAAATCAAAATGGCTTTTACGTTAAAACCATACGACCACATAATGAAAATGACTATGAAATAAAACATGTACAAGAGGAAATTCAGGAAATATGCAGTTTTTTCAGTGTGCAAGCTGTTTATGTTAAGGAAACGCGCCAACTGATAAACTCTTACTAGAAAAATGTGATAAAAACATAGCATTATTCAATTTAGAAGACTTCAAATGTGAGAAATACCTGCATTCAGTCCATTACCCAGAAGATGAAGTTAGATATTTCGCTCAATGGATACCGGAAAAGATACCTGACATGGAAAAATGCATCAGATATCCATAGACCTAAACTTGCTCTTCCTCATATCAAATGGATTAAGCTTCTTTTTTTTAAATATGTCATTAAGTATTTTTCAAATGTTTTTAAATATGTTTAAGCAATAAATATCTTAAGCCTCAACCGTTTTTAAGCCTCAACGGTTAGGTTAAGTTAGGTTAGGTTAGTTTACGTACGCGCGCGTACGTAGGCTAGCCTAACCTAACCTAACTTAACCTAACCTAACCTAACTTGATCTAGCCTAACCTAACCATACTCGCCGGAAAATCCCCCCATGTCGACTTTGTACCATGCTTTAGTTAGGTTAGGTTAGCTTATCATGAGCGCTCATGATAAGTTAACCTAACCTAACCTAACTTAAAAATGGAGAAATGTTTACTAGCTAGCCTAACCTAACTTATCTAGCCTAACCTAACTTAGCTAACCTAACCTAACCAAATACCAACCAAGACATGTAAGCAAATAGATTCAGACATAGAAATGAAAAATATTATTTCAAAGAGAACTTTGTGTGCGTGTTCAGTAAAAGTATGTTAGTATTAAGGTAAACTGTCGTTACTTTGATGAGAAGGTTTGTTAGTGTTAAGCAAAACTTGCTACTTCTGACAGAAAAGTTGTTATCACAATCAAAAAATGTTACTTCTACGAAAAAATTTGGTATCTTTGGTAGAAAACTTGCTAGTTTGAAGAGAAAAAGTGTTATCACTGACGAAAAATATTATTTCTAAGTGAAATTTGTGTGTGTTCAGTAAAAGTATGTTAGTATTAAGGTAAAATATCATTACTTTGATGAGAATGTTTGTTAGTGTTAAGAAAAACTTGCTACTTCTGACAGAAAAGTTGCTATTACAATCAAAAATGTAACTTCTAAGAACAAATTTGGTATCTTTGGTAGAAAACTTGCTAGTTCGAACAGAAAAAGTGTTATCAATGACGAAAAATATTATTTCTAAGAAAAATTTTTGTTTGTTCAGAAAAAGTATGTTAGTATTAGGGTAAAATATCATTACTTTGATGAGAAGGATTGTTAGTGTTAAGCAAAACTTGCTACTTCTGACAGAAAAGTTGTTATCACAATCAAAAAATGTTACTTCTACGAAAAAATTTGGTACCTCTGGTAGAAAACTTGCTAGTTTGAACAGAAAAAGTGTTATCATTGACGAAAAATATTATTTCTAAGAAAAATTTGTGTGTTTTCAGTAAGAGTATGTTAGTATTAAGGTAAAATGTCGTTACGTTGATGAGAATGTTTGTTAGTGTTAAGCAAAACTTGCTACTTCTGACAGAAAAGTTGTTATCACAATCAAAAAAATGTTACTTCAATGACAAAATTTGGTATCTTTGCTAGAAAAATTGCTAGTTCGAACAGAAAAAGTGTTATCAGTGATGAAAAATATTATTTCTAAGATAAATTTTTGTTTGTTCAGTAAAAGTTTGTTAGTATTAAGGTAAAATTTTGTTACTTTGATGAGAAGGTTTGTTAGTGTTAAGCAAAACTTGCTACTTCTGACAGAAAAGTTGTTATCACAATCAAAAAATATTACTTCTAAGAAAAATTTGGTATCTTTGCTAGAAAACTTGCTAGTTCGAACAGAAAAAGTGTTATCACTGACGAAAAAAATTATTTCTAAGAGAAATTTGTGTGTGTTCAGTAAAAGTATGTTAGTATTAAGGTAAAATATCATTACTTTGATGAGAATGTTTGTTAGTGTTAAGCAAAACTTGCTACTTATGACAGAAAAGTTGTTATCACAATAAAAAAATGGTAAGTCTACGAAAAAATTTGGTATATTTGGTAGAAAACTTGCTAGTTCGAACAGAAAAAGTGTTATCACTGACGGAAAATATTATTTCTAAGAGAAATTTCTGTGTGTTCTGTAAAAGTATGTTAGTATTAAGGTAAAATATCATTACTTTGATGAGAATATTTGTTAGTGTTAAACAAAACTTGCTACTTCTGACAGAAAAGTTGTTATCACAATCAAAAAATGTTACTTCTATGAAAATATTTGGTATCTTTGGTAGAAAACTTGCTAAATCGAACAGAAAAGTGTTATCACTGATGAAAAATATTATTTTTAAGAGAAATTTTTGTTTGTTCAGTAAAAGTATGTTAGTATTAAGGTAAAATATCATTACTTTGATAAGAAGGTTTGTTAGTGTTAAGCAAAACTTGCTACTTCTGACAGAAAATTTGTTATCCCCAATCAAAAAATGCTACTTCTGAGAAAAAATTTTGTATCTTTGCTAGAAAACTTGCTAGTTCGAACAGAGAAAGTGTTATCACTGACGAAAAATATTATTTCTAAGAGAAATTTGCGTGTGTTCAGTAAAAGTATGTTAGTTCTAAAGTAAAATATCGTTACTTTGATGAAAATGTTTGTTAGTGTTAAGAAAAACTTGCTACTTCTGACAGAAAAGTTGTTATCAAAATCAAAAAATGTTACTTCTACGAAAAAATTTTGTATCTTTGGTAGAAAACTTGCTAGTTCGAACAGAAAAAGTGTTATCAGTGAGGAAAAATATTATTTCCAAGAGAAATTTTTGTTTGTTCAGTAAAAGTATGTTAGTATTAGGGTAAAATATCATTACTTTGATGAGAATGTTTGTTAGTGTTAAGCAAAAATTGCTACTTCTGACAGAAAAGTTGTTATCACAATCAAAAAATGTTACTTCTAAGAAAAAATTTTGTATCTTTGCTAGAAAACTTGCTAGTTCTAACTGAAAAAGTGTTATCACTGATGAAATATATTATTTCTAAGAGAAATTTGTGTGTGTTCAGTAAAAGTATGTTAGTATTAAGGTAAAATATAATTACTTCGATTAGAATGTTTGTTAATGTTAAGCAGAACTTGCTGCTTCTGACAGAAAAGTTGCTATCATAATAAAAAAAAGATACTTCTATGAAAATATTTGGTATCTTTGGTAGAAAACTTGCTAGTTCGAACAGAAAAGTGTTATCAACGATGAAAAATATTATTTCTAAGAGAAATTTTTGTTTGTTCAGTAAAAGTATGTTAGTATTAAGGTAAAATATCATACTAAAACTCTAAGCTAAGACTCTAATCTAAAAACTCTAAACTCTTAACTAAAACTAAACTAAACTAGAACTATAACAAAAACTCTAAGTTAATACTCTAAGGTAAAACTCCGAACTCTTAGCTATAACTAAACTAAACATCAACTCTTACTAAAACTCTAAGCTAAACCTATAAGCTAAAACTCCAAATTCTTAACTAGAACTAAAGTAAGCTAAAACTCTAACTAAAACTCTAAGCTAAGAATCTAAGCTAAAAACTCTAAACTCTTAACTAAAAGTAAACTAAACTAAAGCTCTAAGCTAAAACTCTAATCAAACCTGAAAGTGTGTTCCCTGACATGCTGGATCTGAAAGTGTAATTTCAGAGAAATTCTTTAACCTTTTAGGGCTAACTTGGGATGAGCATTTAGGGTTCTCCAACATGCTGAACCTGAAAGTCCTACATGTCGAACCTGAAAGTGTGTTCCCTGACCTGCTGGATCTGAAAGTGTAATTTCAGAGAAATTCTTTAACCTTTTAGGGCTACCTTGGGGTGAGCATTTAGGGTTCTCCAACATGTTGAACCTGAAAGTCCTACATGTCAAACCTGAAAGTGTGTTCCCTGACATGCCGAATCTGAAAGTGTAATTTCAGAGAAATTCTTCAACCATTTAGGGTTAACTTGGAATGAGCATTTAGGGTTCTCCAACATGCTGAACCTGAAAGTCTGTTCCCTGACATGCTGGATCTGAAAGTGTGATTTCAGAGAAATTCTTTAATCTTTTAGGGTTAACTTGTCTTTTTAGGGAGAATTGTTTACAAGTCAGGTTGGCCGAGTGGTTAAGGCGCTAGACTTAAGACCTGGTCCCCATACGGGGTCGTGGTTCGAACCCCACACCTGACAAATTTTTTTTTATGTCCGTTTTTTTTCTTGCATCATGTCTTGTGATTTCACTAAATAACTTCTGTAAAAGGATTTATGCAGAGCCTAAATTGTTAGGGCTTTAATAGATTAAATAAAAAAACTAGTTTTTTTTAACCGAAAGTAAGGAGCGACGGTGGCTCGGAGGGCTCTTTGGGGCCCAGGGACACTTGGGGGCCCTAAGGGAGGGGGCGGGGGGGGGGGGGTCGGGGTCCTACCTAACCTAACCTGAAAGTGTGATTTCAGAGAAATTCTTTAACCGTTTAGGGTTAACTTACCTTTTTTAGGGATGAGCATTTAGGGTTCTCCTACATGCTGAACCTGAAAGTTTGTTCCCTGACATGTTGGATCTGAAAGTGTAATTTCAGAGAAATTCTTTAACCTTTTAGGGTTAACTTACCTTTTAGGGGTGACTATTTAGGGTTCTCCAACATGCTGAACTTGAAAGTGTGTTCCCTGACATGTTGAATCTGAAAGTATAATTTTCATGGCGATGGACTATTCTAAAGAATAAAAACGGTTTAGGCTTAAGATATTTATTGCTTAAACATATTTAAAAACATTTGAAAAATACTTAATGACATATTTAAAAAAAAAAGAAGCTTAATCCATTTGATATGAGGAAGAGCAAGTTTAGGTCTATGGATATCTGATGCATTTTTCCATGTCAGGTATCTTTTCCGGTATCCATTGAGCGAAATATCTAACTTCGTCTTCTGGGTCATGGACTGAATTCAGGTATTTCTCACATTTGAAGTCTGCTAAATTGAATAATGCTATGTCTTTATCACATTTTTCTAGTAAGAGTTTATCAGTTGGCACGTTTCCTTTAATATATACAGCTTGCACACCGAAAACTGCATATTTCCTGAATTTCCTCTTGTACATGTTTTATTTCATGGCCATTTTCATTATGTGATCGTATGGTTTTAACGTAAAAGCCATTTTAATTTATACAATTTAGTGTTTGACTCCATCTGTTTTTCTCGTAATTATACATATTGTATCTGATGTTCCATTTATAGCTATGAATTTCACGTCGTTGATTGTCTAGGAGTAAGAAAGCTGCTTCGAAAATAATGCCAGTTGAGGAATATTTCAGACCAATATATTCTGTGTCAATCACACCAAACATTATTATATCTGAAAAAAAAGTGCTTAAATTAAATAAATATGTAATGTTTCTGAAACTCTAACAAATACAGCTCACTTTCATAGAATAAACTGAGAAGGAGGGAGTGTGTTCGAAGTTCCCAACTTGAAAACTGTGAAAATGATGGTCAAATAAGTAATGTTTTACATTTCAGCACCCCGCCCCTCTGAGTAAATATTTGGAGGGGTCAATTTTCTGAGGAATAGCTCAAAGCATTGTTATACGAACATTCAGTTTGAATGCGTAAAAAGGGATTGAAGCAGGGTGTAGTAGCTTCTATCACATTTAGAATGGCCATGGATCAATCACCGTGTGGAAATTTGCCGTAAGTAAAGAGAAATCTTTGTCGAAAGCAACCTAAACTCTGAAAATCATAGTTTTATTATAATAAATTCAACTTTTCTCAGAAATAACTCAAAGCATTATTATACGAACGTTCAGTTTGAATAATAGTAGCACATGTAAAATTGGTACAATTTGGGAAATTGGATATAGGTTTAATAATGATGGAAATTATGTATTGAAATTCAACGTGTGAAATTCAGGCTAAAGTCACAATCTACAAAATGCGAATATTCTAATTTTTCCTACGAATTTCGAAGCACTTATACAGTTACTTATTCTGTACATAAGTAACTTTAATATATAAAGTCATGTTTGATGGGTGGTAGCTCCCCCAAGCAAAGGGTAAAATTTGCGAGAAATATACTAAACTCAGAAATCAATTGCTATTCAATTTACGCATAGCTTTTATTTCACAAAATAAAAAAATTAGTACCCTCTAATAAAAGTTCAAATAAGGGATAATTCCCCCTTTTTTACAGAAGTAAAATTAGTACCCCCATCCCCCCACTAACCATTTCCTAAATGCCAAGTAAATATAAATGGTTCACAGAACGAAGTCGAAAACAATTATGATATAAACAATTATCTTTTCATTTCTAATTTTGTCACCATTAAAAGCGTTAACCCATTCGTTTTAAGTTTGACTTTGTTACTCCATTTAATTCCAGGTCATTCTAAGTCTCAGGCACAGTATAATCTATCATTTTTAAGCTTTTTTCGTCATTGTTCATTTTAATTTTTGTTTTTGATTCCTTTTTCTTCATAGTGTCTGTTCACTTTAAGTTTTACTTGTTATATGACTTAATTTCTGTTCATTTGGGTTTTATCACGGCTCTTTGAATTTTGTTTTTTGGAAAGCATTCTTTTAAACACATTAAAAGCCAAATGGAAAACGGCATAAGCTGCTTGAGCAACACTGGCAAAAATAAGTTCCCCTTAAAATCTTCTTCTAGACTGCAGTCTGCTTGCAGTTCCTCTTTAGTAATTATGTTCCTTCGGACTTCTATTTTTTACAATAAGTTTATCTATATATTTTCCGCTAAGACAAAGGAAGCCTCCACCCTTTTTCTGCAAAGCAAAACGTAAAATTTACGAGAATATTCTATGCAAGGAAATCATATTGTGAGAAAACTTGTGAGAAAAATAAACCTTGACAAACAGTAGTCTATAGCCTTAGGATAGAAATCAATGTTTCTATTTTTACCTTTCAGAAAATTTTTTAAAATGTTCCCGTCTGTAGACTTTAAAATAGATAAATGATTGTTAACCCAGCTGCAGCAGCTTATAGGCCTAAATTACAATCTAGGATGTAAATTTTGCAGACAAAATAAGGCTATCTTTTTTTCTTAGAAATCCCGGGCCCCGTACTTGTCATGTGAAGTTTTCGCTTTACAATGATTGCGATAGAATAGATGCATGGCCCCCTCCCCCTTTTGCAAATGTCCTAAATATATTGTTAGACCCTAATTTGAAAATAACGAGATTTCACCGGTTCTCCGAATAGAGATTATATAGGCCTGCGCTTAATAAATTGCAATTTTCTGCATGAAACCGTTTTAATTTGACAGGAGAAAAACGTCCCATTTTGATCTGAGAAAGCTTTTACAGGAAGTTCTTTAAAAAAGGGTCAGAGCTAATTTTAGGCCTCGCGCTGGAGCCTTGTGTCAAACCAGAGCGGCTTAATAACAACAGAGCAACGGATGTCTCAGTTAGAGAAAAGATTACAATAGGGAAAAGCTAAATTTATCGAAAAGATAATTATTTCTTTTTGGGGGAATTTTGTTTGTAAAACAATGGGGGATGGGTTAGGTTTTGAGGGTATATAGAACATATTTTATGGTTTCTATCGAGTATAAAGATTGCATAGTGATGTTTGTATTAGAGTGGGAGGGGGGAGGGGATTTACCTGAAGAGACTGGAGGTTGATCAAGGAAAATAATTTAATATTGAAAATAAAAAAATGAAAATGTAGTTACAGTGCTAATTGTTGCAGTTAAGGCTTCAAAAGAGTTAAATTTATCCATTGTTATATCAACTATGTCAAAATACTTTCTGATAATATAATCACATTGCATACCCGCTATATACGAAATCTCAAGGGTGAATTGTTATGTAAGCAAGCCCTCTGATTGGCTGAGGAGGAAAGACATGATGTAACGATTTCCTATTTCTGGAAACTTTTAACATTTGTCTCGAGCGTGCCCAAAACAACAACAACAACAAATAGTGTTTCCTATTTCTTGACACCTTGACATTCGCTGAGAGCGTGCACTTACAACAACAACAACATCGACCTTGACATTCGCTGAGAGCGTGCACTTACAACAACAACAACATCGACCTTGGAAATTTAGGTCATTGACCCCATTAACCACGTGTTCTCCCTAATGACTCTATGCCCATATTAGGACCACAAACCACGTGGTCCTGTCACGAGTAGCACCTCCCTTTATACTCTCAAGTACTTCTTCATAATTTTTCTCAATTCTAAATTGGGCCATGGGGTTTGAGGTAGCATAATGGGTGAGTAAGGAACAGCTGGATACTACCTAAATATTTCTCCACCTAATAAGGGCACTAGATAATCAAATTTGCAAAGGAATGAGCCCTCGGCCAGTTTTCTACGGTAATCTATAGTATATGCTGAGGACAGAACAAAATATATAGCTGACAAATTACCCCTGACTTAGTCAATGCTCTTAGGCTGACTATATTCGTACAATTTCTACTGCCTAAATAAGATTTGTTTATGTATATATAAGATTTTAGTGGGCACAACATTCACATCAACGTGTACACTATTAATCTCAAGGTTTTTCTGACGTTCAATCGCTAAAAGGTAGCACAACAAAAAAAAAGAATAACACTATAATCTAAATCATAGGCAGCGCAATAGCGCTGCCTAAGTAAAGAGCGATGTGGGCACAAGGTTTTATTAATTTCTTCTTTTTTTTGGTTTTTTTAGTCCAAGGCACTTCTTATATAATCAGTTGTCGTATAAACTTCGAAAAATGACTCATTCGGGGTAGTGCTCTTTTTAATAATCGGAAGTAATTTTAGGAAAACCAGCCCTATCCCCAGGCCTATCATTTCCCAAACCCATTGAATCAAAATTTGGAGATAGCCATTTTGTTCAAATCAGTTAAAACCTCAAAGATTATGTTTTTGAGGATGACAAGCCCCCCTCCCCCACATCCTTCATAACAAGGATTGAAAGTTTTGCCCTGGGGGCATATAAGAAAAGGGGGCATAGAAAGAGTGGTCGTATAAACTTCGGATGGGGCTCACTGGATTAGTAATCAGATGCTCTAGTGCCCTTTTGATTAGTGGAAGGGAAATCCGAGTCCGAGGGAAGCTACCCCCCCCCTACACATACGTCCTATTTTCCGAAAAAGTATCTGATAGAAATTTTGATATAGCCATTTGTTAAAAAAAAAAATGGACCAAAGATCATGGGAAGCACAATTACGCTCCTCAAGTAAAGAACGATGTGGGCACAACCTATGTATATTTTTTCTAGACCAGGGCACTCGTATAAGAATCAGTTGTAGAAACTTCGAAAGGGGCTCATTTGATTGTAAATTGCAAGTTCTATTGCCCTTTCTAAGAGTCGAAAGAGATTGGAGGGCAACCTAGCCCATCATTTCCCCAAATACATCCAATCAAAATTTTGAGACAACCGTTTTGTTCAACGTAGTTGAAAAGTATAGTAATTATATCTTGAAATATTACCCCCCCCCAAGACCTCGGGGCAATGGTTGTAATTTATGTCCTGAGGGGATACAGGGCTATTATAGAAAGGGTGGTCGTCGTAAAAACCTCGGAGGGGCTCACTAGATTATACATTAAAAGATTTAGTGCCCTTTTTAATGGTCAAAAGTGGTAGGAGGGCAATTAGCTCCTCCCCCTCACCAGTCATTTCCCCAAATACATCCAATCAAAATTTTGGAATATCTATTTTGTTAAGCGTATTTTAAGGGTCCAGTAATTATGTATTTGGGGATGACAACCCCCGTCAGGACAAGGGCTATAAGTTATATTAGTGACCCATTGTTAACAGTTAAGGTTTTTATTGAAAGATTAGTCGTATAAACTTAGGAGGTAGCTCATTAAATTGGAATCCTAGTGTCTTTTTTAAGAGTCAAAAGTGGTAAGAGCGCAACTTTCCCCATCCACGTCTTCTTTTTCCCAAAAGCATCCGATAGAAATCTTGAGATTGCCATTTTGTTCAAAATAATCCAAAGATCATATAAAAAAGGCCTTCGGGGTTGAAATAGCCCCCCAGAACCTTTAGCCAAGGGTCTTAAGTAATGCCCCGATGTCATAAAAGGTTTTAATCGAATGGATTGGGGTATAAACTTTGAATAGGGTTCATTTGATTGGAAATTGGAAGTTATTGTGCTTTTTCTTAAAGTCAAATGTGAATTGAGGGCAATCAGCCCCCCCACTCCCAAGACCATCATTTTCCGAAACAAACGTCAAATAAAATTCTTGAGACGTCTACTTTCTTCAGCGTTGTTGACAGATCCTGTAATTATTCCTTTGGGGACGTTGACCCCCTCAGAGTCCCCAGAACAAGGACTATAAGTTAAGCAATTCATTCACTGTTTACATACAGTATGTGTTATTAAAAAGGTTTGCTTGTTCGACCAATACTTTCTGAAAGGACAAAGAACATTCAGATGATCCTTTGAGAGAAGGTTGAGGGGAGTGTTGAATTAAACCAAAACACGTTATGTGTATACGGGCTATCAAAAGGGCGTAACTCAAGAATGACTGAGTATATTAATTTTGAACTTTCATTTCCTACCTTAATGGAAGTAGTGTCATTCTCGTGCATAATATCACTGCCTGATTAAAGATACAGGATAAGTCAAAGTATGATCACAGTATTGTGTAACATTATATTGTGACAAATTCCCTGTATTTAATTAGTGACCATATTTTTAACTTAAATTTTTAACTTAAATAAAGAGCATGAAAATAGTGACATGATATATACAGAAATCTCAATCTCGGTCGGTATTTGCAGCGGTTTTATTGACTCGTGCAGTAATTTTACGTTTCGTATTCAAAACGGACAGTATGCTAATTATTGGTAAAAAAAAACAGTAAGTAAAAATGACCAGCTAGTCAGTAAAATCCCTTGCTCCCCCCTTAAACATTTTAGTTATTAACGATCTTGGGCCTCAGTGTGTTAATATAGATTGGTTTGTCTCCTACAATGCATGCCCCCCTGGGCTTGGGTACAATATGAAATGCCAATTTTGTTACAAGTCCGTTATTTAGCTTAATAAATAGGTCATTTTCATATTTAGCTTCCATCTGTTTAAGCATCACTCCAAGAACAAACAAATAGATTTGATGGAATATTTTCCTCATTGCGATGTTTCCAGTTTGATTATACAGCACTAAAACAACCTGTTTTCAAAGTGCTCTTTCCATGACACCGTTTCTTCTAACAATTGGAGCAAACCATTTCCCCACATAAGAAAGTACACAAACGATGGGGCTTTTAAATAGCTATGTGATGATTTCTTTTATTCTTTCTTGTCATTTTGAGTATTTTTTCTGTTCTTTATGATTACCTCGTTATTTGTTAACGAATTCAACCGCATCCATAACAATTTCTTGATTGCTTGTTTGGGGTGAACACCAATATGAGCCTTACTAACATTTTAAAGTGGCACACTGATGTCAAACCCCTCTGGCGGAGAAGGGTAGATGTCCCTGTTGACGGCCACTACTTTGCATTAGATATTAGGTACAGCTACACCAGCTACTGTCTGCTGCACGCTCTGATACAGTAAATTTTTTTAATTCGATTGAAATTTTGTATTTACACTTCACATTGCTAGGTAAAATTTTTCAACATCTGCTTTTATTAGTAATTAATTGAAAAATAAACTTTCCGAAAAATAAGTTTTTCAACGAAAAGTAAAGGTCATCTTAAACTTAAGCTCAGCAGATGCAAATACCTTTTAAAATTCGAACTCAGAACGACAATAAATTACTATTAAAGAATAAATGAAACCCGAAACGAACAAAAATTAAATAAACAATCATAGCAAAAACATACAACAAGTAATAATATAAATGAATAAATAGGTCTTAAAGCGAGTAATGCTTAGATTGAATATGAAAATCAAGCTTAAAACGAAAACAAAAATTTCCTATTGAAGTATAAATGAAACTTAAAACGAACGGAAATTAAATAAACAATCAATGCAAACAAACATACAATAGATATTAATGTAAATTAATAAATAAATCTTAAAACGAATGAAACTTTAATTGATTATGCAAATCAAGCTTGAAACGAACAAAAATCACCACAAACAAGAGTTTGGGTATGACCTCCTCTCACTGTAAAAGTCTAAAACCTACTGCGTCATTGACGCTTTACTGATAACCAATTTTATGACAAATATTTTTTTGTACTTAATATTGAAAATAAACATTAAAATTATAGTAACATTTTGAACTGATGAGCATTCAGCAGTTAATATCATTATACATCAAATATTCAGTTTAATTTATTAGCTCTTTTTAAAGTTTTTAAAGACGATTATAGTTTCCCTACCAACAAGTGTTTGGATGCTGCCTCCTTTCCTAACTGTAAATAAAAACCAAAAGCCTATTGCGTCATTGGCACTTAACTGAAAACGGATTATATTACAAATATTTTCTTTTCCAGTTCTTACAGAATTGAAAGTAAAAATACAATTACAGTGAAATAAATTCTTGAGCTGATGGATCTTTAAACAATTTATATCATTATACATCAAATATTCAATTTGATGTAGTTTATACTTTCCAAGACTGTTCAAAACGAATATAGTTTTCAGTAAAGCGCCAATGACGCAGTAGGTTTTAGACTTTTACAGTGAGAGAAGGAGGTCATACCCAAACTCTTGTTTGTGGTGATTTTTGTTCGTTTCAAACTTTATTTGCATATTCAATTTAAGTTTCATTCGTCTTAAGATTTATTTATTAATTTACATTAATATATACTGTATGTTTGTTTGAATTGATTGCTTATTTGATTTCTGTTCGTTTTAAGTTTCATTTTAACTTCAATAGGAATTTTTTTCCTTTTAGTTTTAAGCTTGATTTTAATATTCAATCTAAGCATTACTCGCTTTAAGATCTATTTATTCATTTATAATATTACTTGTTGCATGTTTTTGTTATGATTCTTTATTTAATTTCTGTTCGTTTTGGGTTTCATTTATTCTTTAATAGTAATTTATAGTCGTTTTGAGTTTGAATTTTAAAAGGTATTTGTATATTCTGAGCTTAAGTTTAAAATGGCCTTTACTTTTTTTTGAAAAACTTATTTTTCAGAAAGTTTTTTTAAATTAATTTTTGTTCGTTTTTGATTGCAAAAAATTTCAATTTTTCAAAAATTACTTATTTCAAGATGAAATTTAAAAAAAAAAAAATCAAATATTCATAAAAGTATCAAAACTGATATCAAAAAAACAATATCAAGGTGAAAAAGTGGGTTTGTGTCAACCTCGGAGTTTTTATTATCTGATGTTTGAATTTTTTTTAAATTGCTATCTATAAAATTTTATCGGATGGTTTTGGGGCAAAAGGGCGTGGGGGGACTAGATTAAGCTTCGGTCTCTTTTGACTCTTTAAAAGTGAACTAGAAATTTCTCGTTTCAATCAAATCAGCCCTCTCTGACGTTTATACGAGTATCCCTTCTATAAGAACCATATATGTCCCCAGAGCATAACTTACAACGCCTGTCCCTGGGCCCTGGGGGGTTGTGTCGACCCCTAAGTTTTAATATCTGATGGTTGAACTATTTTTAACAAAATGGTCCCCTGAAGTTTTTATCAGATGGGTTTATCCATCCGATAAACCCAAAGGCGTGGAGGGCGGAGGGGCTAGTTGCCCTCCGATCTTTTTTGACTCTGAGAAAATGAACTCCAATTTTAATTTCCATTCAAATGAACCCTCTCTGAAGTTTATACGAACATACCTTTCATAAGAATCATATTTGCCTGAAGACCAATACTTAAAACGCCTGCTCTGGCCCTAGGAGGGTGTGTGTGTCGACACAGGAGTTTCTCTTATCTGACTTTTGAATCATTTTTTACCAAATGACCATACATTTTTTTGTTATATGATATTTGAACTATTTTTAATAAAATGGCTACCTCAAATTTTTTATCAGATGTATTTTGGGAATAAGGGCTTGGGGGGCCAGTTGCCCTCTGATCACTTTTGACTCTTAAAAAGGGCAGAAGAACTCTCGATTTCCAATCCAATGAGTCCCCTTTGAAGTTTATACGACGACCCATTCTATATAAAGTCCCTCTTGGGAAATTTTTTTTTAACGGATTATAACAATTTTAAGGGATGGGCTTGGCGAAAAAAGGGTGTGTTATGGGGGGGGGCTAGTTGCCCTCGGATATCTTTTGACTCTTAAAAATTGAACTAGAACTTTCAATTTCCATTTAAATGAGCCCCCTCTGAAGTTTATACGAGCATCCCTTTCATAAGAACCATATACGCCCCCAGGACAACACTTACAACGCCTATCCGTTATAGGGCGTTTTTGTTATCTAATTTTTGAACAATTTCCAAAACACTGGCTATCTCAAAATTTGTAGCGGACGGGTTAGGGGAAAAAAGAGCGTGGGGAAGGCTAGTTTAACTCTCTTGACTCTTAAAAAGTGAACTAGATCTTTTAATTTCCAATCAAATGAGCCCTCTATGAGGTTTATACGAGTATCTTTTTCATAAGAACCATACTTGCCCTTAGGCTATAACTTAGAACGCCTTCCCCTGTATCCTGGGGGGTTCTAATGACACCGTATTTTTTCTTATTCGACCTTTGAACTATTTTTAACAAAATGTCTATCTCAAAATTGTCATCAGATGGGTTTTGAAAAAGAACGCGTGGGGGGGGGGGGGGCTAGCTGCCCGAGGATCTCTTTTGAATATGAAAAAGTGAGCTCCAACTTTCAATATCCAATCGAATGAGCCCTCTCTGAAGTTTATACGAGCATCCCTGTCATACAAACAATATATGCTCCAGGAATAATTTCTAACGCCTGCTCCCGGGCCCTGGGGGGCTGTGGCGACACCTGAGTTTTTGTTATCTGACTTTTGAGTAATTTTTAACTTAATGGCTATCCCAAAATTTTTCTTAGAAAATATTTGGGGAAAAAGGGGCGTGGGGGGGGGGGACTAGTTGCCCTCCAATTTCTTTTGACTCTAAAAAACTGAACTAGAACTTTCAATTTCCAATTAAATGAGCTATCTCTGAACTTTTTATGAGCATCCCTTCAATAAGAACCATTTATTCCCCCAGGGCATAACTTAAAACACCTGCCCTCGGGCCCAGGGGGGCTGTGTTGACCCCTGAGTTTTCATTATATGGTCTTTGAACTATTTAAAAAAAACTATCTCAAAGTTCTTATCGGATGAGTTTGAGGAAAAAGGGCGTGGAGGGGGGGGGTTAGTTGCCTTCCAATCTCTTTTGACTCTTAAAAACTGAACTAGAACTTTCAATTTCAAATGATCCTTATTTTAAGTTAATACAAGCATCCCTTCTATAAGAACCATATTTGCCCCCAGGGCATAACTTAAAGCGCCTGACCCCGGGCCCTGGTGGGTTTTATTGACACCGGACTTTTTGTTATACGATCTTTGAAATATTTTTAACAAAATAGCTATCTTAAATTTTTTATTGGATGCATTTGGGAAAACGGGGTTTGGGGGGGGGAGCTGGTTACCCTCCAATATCTTTTGAAGCTTAAAAAGTGAACTAGAACTTTCAATATCCAATCAAATGAGCCTTCTCTGAAGTTTATACGAGCATTCTCTCCATAGGAACCATATATGCCCCTAGGGCATAACTTATAACCCTTACCCCTGAAGACTGTGGGAGGAGTGTCCTGCACAAACATATAATTTCCATAACTTTTAACTACGTTGAACAAAATTGCTATATCAAAACTTTGATTTGATGTGTTTAAGGAAAGATTGGCGTGGAAGGGGTGTCAGTTGCCTTAGAATCACTTTCGACTATTAAAAAGAGAACTAGCCATTTAAATATCCAATCGAATGAGCCCTTTCTGAAGTTTCTACGACAACATTGTCTAAATAAAATCGTATATGTCCCCAGGGCAGAACTTACAACCCTTGCCCTGAGCACTGTGGGGGAGTGGTCATCCTCAAAGACCTAATTTCCAGAACTTAAAACTACGTTGAATAAAATGGCCATCTCAAAACTTTGATTGGATGTGTTTGGGGAAAATGTGGGTGTGAGAGGGGGGCTAGTGGCCCTCCAATCACTTTCAACCATTAAAAAGGGAACTAGCCCTTTGAATTTCCAATTGAATGAGCCTGTTTTGAAGTTTCTACGGCAGCGCCTTCTTTAAAAATATGATCTGTCCCCAGGGCAAAACTAAAACCCCCTCCCCTGATGGCTTTGGAGGAGTATCCTCCTCAAAAACATATTTTCTATCTGAACAACAGGTACTCTGAAAAGAATAACTGTCTTAAAATTTCGATTGGATGTGTTTGGGGGGCTAGTTGCCCTCCAATCCCTTTTGACCCTTAGAAAAGGCACTAGAATTCTCGATTTTCATTCGAATGAGCCCCCTTTGAAGTTTCTACGACGACCCCTTCCATTTGAAGTGCCTCTGGGAAAAAAAAATTAATAATAATCAGAGGCAATGCTATAGCGTTGCATATAGTAAAGGCCATACGGCTCCAGTGTTTTATTATTTATTATTAATTTTCTTCCCAGAGGCACTTCATATGGAAGGCGTCATCGTAGAAACTTCAAAGTGGGCTCAATCGATTGGAAATCGAGAGTTCTAGCGTGAAGAACTCTAGTGCCCTTTTTAATAGTTGATAAGGATTGGAGGGCAACTACCCCCCCACGCCCATCATTCCCCCATACACATCCAATCAAAATTTTGAGATAGCCATTTTGTTCAGCGTAGTTGATTTCCAGATAGAAAATATATTTTTGAGGAGGACATTCCCCCGAAACCCTCAGGGAAAGGGTTTTAAGCTATGCCCTGGGGCCCTATAGGGTTTTCTAGCAGGCGCTGTCGTAGAAACTTCAAAAAGGACTAATTCTATTGGAAATTCTAAGGACTAGTGCTCTTTTTAATAGTCGAAAGTGATTGGAGGGCAACTAGCCCCCCCCACGCTCATCATTCCCCGAAACACATCCAATCACAATTTTGAGATAGCCGTTATGTTCAGTGTAGTTGATTTCCAGATAGAAAATATGTTTTTGAGGAGGACACTCCCCCACAACCCTTAGGGCAAGGGTTTTAAGTTATGCCCTGGGGGCATATAAGGTTTTTTATAGAAGGTGTTGTCGTAGAAACTTCAAAAAAGGCTCATTCAATTAGAATTTCAAAGTACTAGTGGCCTTTTTATTAGTCAAAAGTACTTGGAGGGCAACTAGCCCCCCCCCCCCCTCCATGCCCATCATTCCCCCAAACCCCTCCAATCAAAATTTTGAGATAGCCATTTTGTTTAGCTTAGTTGATTTCTACATAGAAAATATGTTTTTGAGGAGGACACTCCCCAAAACCCTCAGGGCAAGGGTTTTAAGATATGCCCTGGGGGCATATCAGGTTTTTATAGATGGCGTTGTCGTAAAAACTTCCAAAAATGCTCATTCGATTGAAAATTCAAAGGGCTAGTGAATTAATAGTCGAAAATGATTGGAGGGAAACTAGCCCCCCCCCCCGCCCCCACACCCATCATTCCCCCAAACACATCCAATCAAAGTTTTGAGATAGCCGTTTGTTCAGCGTATTTGATTTCCAGATAGAAAATATGATTTTGAGGAGGGCACTAGTAGAAATGGGTTATTACATTCGGAACCTATATAATTTATTCATGGTTTATTAATCCACGAAGAGGACAGATTTATGAGAAATGGATTACATAATAAATGGCGACAAGAGGGAAACTAGATTTCTGAGAAATTGATTTACATAAACGAAGGGGAATTATTTATCCATGAAGGGGACTCAATTTCTGAGAAACTGATTTCCATAATCGACGGGGAATTCTATCATGAGGGGATTTCATTTTAAATATGACTTCTCTGATCCTTAGGTCTGAGAGATAAATTAATATTCTATCGAAGCCATAATAGTGTAAGTAGGAACACCTTAGATATATTTTCAGAATTGCATACGAGATCAAGATAGATTGAACATATTTTACGCGGGAAATGGTTTCCTGGGAATTTCAAATGTGACAGCGCAGGGATGCCGAAACAAGGGAACACGCAGAAATTACTTTAGGAGATTGTTTCGGCGAAAAAAATCAATCGGCATTTTAGGGATTTTTTGGGCGAAACAGTTTGAGACATTTTAGAGGATGATTTGAGGTGAAACTATGTGGTCGTTATAATACACAAGTTCCATTTGAAAAGTGTTGTTTGTTCCCCTACCCCAAACCCAAGGGCCCCCCTACCCTCTGGGCCCCCAAAAGGGCCCCCTCCCCCCGGGCCCTAAAAGGGCCCCCTCCCACTGGCCCCCTCAAAGTGCCCCCTCCCCCAGGGCCCCCAAAGGTCCCCTCCCCAGGGCCCCAAAAGGTCCCCCTCCTCCGGGCCCCCTTTCCCTCCTGGGCCCCCAAAGAACACCCTCCCCCATTTTCTTTTACACTTTTTTGAAGTTTTTTAAAACTTTTTTTATATTATTTTTTTAACATGGTATATTTTTCAGCTTTTTTGTACTTATTGTAAAATGACATGAAATATGCTTACGGCTCTACCAATCATACTCTGTGCTTGTTCATAGACACGACGCGGCTTTTCCACTGGTACTCTATGGCAGGTTATCGACACTACCTAGTTTATTGCATGTATTAAATCAGTATTTTTTACGCAGTGGAAGGATAAACACATAATTCATATCTGTAAAAAAGTGAAGATGAATTATTCGACAAAAAGTATGTGCACATGATAAAATCATCGTCTTGTTGAAGGCTGACAAGGAGAAATACCTGAACTATGAAACAAGTACAAGTGGTAACACTTATTGGAAATGTATGCGTGTGTTGTCATGACAGCGAGAAGTTAGATTTCTTTGGAGTACCAAAACAATTCAATTATACAAAAGGTGGATATGCGAAAGTAGCATTTCCAGAGAAGCTAGTACTCAAAGAGAATGCCAACGTAAAAATAATAGTTGATGAAGAGGGATATCTTCTTGCTAGTGCTATAGGTAACATGCTGCCTATTGATAGAACCTATTGTCATATTTTGGGTATTAGCATTCAAATGAAAGCAAAGGGGAAAAGAAAGGCCTACTCTTCTACTAATATCATAAAGCATATCTTGTCTACGTGCCGAAACTGTTACCTTTGTAAAAATAGAGTTGTAATAGACAGTGAAATTGTCAGAAAAATAAAAAGGGCATTGGTAGAAAATATCACTAAGGAATATAAAGATGAATCGATGAAAAACAAAGTGCCAGCAAATGTTACTACCATTGATCAAACAGTTAATGAATCAAATAATACTAAAGACGAAACGCATATTGAACCTGTCGATTACACACCAGTAAATATTGTGTATGACTCAAAATGGAATAATGATTATTCTACTGATTACGAGCTAAGAGAAGACAATAGCTACAATATCAGGAGAGAACATGTTGAACTATTTTTAGGAACAGATTCAAAATTGCCAAAATTGCTCATTGATATTAATAATGTATCATAATATATTTTTTTTATTAATATTCTACATTTTATTATTCCATTAAGAATATACTATGAATTACATTGTTATGTGTTCATTATTTTTAGAGTATGCTAGCATATCAAAGGTTTAAAATGTCTATTGAAACATCGGAGATGTAAGATAAGGATTTTGCATAAATCTATTGTCAGACACATGGGATAACATTGACAAAATCTAAGTATCAGAGTGAATAAATTTTTTCTATCAACATCCTTTGTCAGATACATCGGATAAAATTTACTAAATCTAAGTATCAGATTGAATAAATTCTTTATCAACGTCTTTTGTCGGATACGTGGGATAACATTGTCAAAATCTATGTACTAGATCACATAAACTCTTTATCAACTTCCATTGTCTGATACATTAGATAAAATTGAGAAAATCTAAGTATCAGAGAAAATAAATTCTTTATCAATGTCATTTGACACATACGTTTGATAACACTGACCAAATCTAAGTATCATAGTGAATAAATTCTGGATCAACTTCTTTGTCAGATACGTTAGATAACATTCAGATAATTACAGAATCAGAGTGAATAAATTCTTTATCAACATGCTTTGTCAGATATGCTTGATAAAATTGAGGCAATCTAAGTATCGGAGGGAATAAATTCTTTATGAATGTCTTTTGACAGATACGTTTGATAACACTGAAATAATTTAAGTATCAAATTGAACAAATTCCTTAATAACACTCTTTATCGATATCATTTGTCGGATACGTCAGATAATATTGACAAAATCTCTGCATTAGAATGAATAAATTCTTTATCATCATCCGTTGTTGGATATATCATAATAAAAAAATTGTAAGTAAGAACCAAAATGCAGAAATTTCTTTCAAGAAATTATGAAAACATTGTAAGTAAGTAACAAACTCCTTCTTGAATTCACCTCTTGGATACACACTTCAGAAATGTCATTCATGAAATTATGAAAATTGTAATTAAGAACCAAAATGCAGAAATTTCATTCATGGAACTATGAAAAAATTGTAAGTAAGTAATAAAGTCCTTTTTGAATTCACCTCTTGAATACATATTATAGAAATTTCATTTATGAAATTATGAAAAAATTGTAAGTAAGAACAAAAAATATATAAATTTCATTCTAGAATCTATGAAAAAATTGTTTGTAAGTAACAAGTTGGTTTTTTAATTCACCTCTCGGACACACAATACAAAAATTCATTCAAGAACTTATGAAAAATTGTAAGTAAGCACCACAATACAGAAATTCCATTCATGAAATTATGAAAAATTATAAGTCGGTAACAAACTCTATCTTGAATTCACCTCTTGGACACACAGTACATAAATTCTAATGAAGAAATTATGAAAACATTGTAAGTAAGTAAAAAGTTCGTTAATGAATTCACCTCTTGAATTAACAATACAGAAATTTCATGCATGAAATTATGAAAAATTTGTAAGTAAAATTTTTGAATACATAATTTTTGAGTAAAAATTATGAAAAATTCAAAGTAGCTAACAAACTCTTTCTTGAATTCACCTCTTGGATACACAATATGGAAATTTCATCCAAGAAATTATAAAAAACATTGTAAGTACCAAACCCCTTCTTGAATTCACCTCTTGGATACACAATACAGAAATGTCATTCAAGAAATTATGAAAACATTGTAAGTAAATATCAAAATTCTTCTTGAATTCCCTTCTTAAATACAAATTAGAGAAATTTCAATCATGAAATTATGAAAAAATTGTAAGTAATACCAAAATCTTTCTTGAATTATCTCTGGAATACACAATACAGAAATCTCATTCATGAAATTATGAAAAAATTGTAAGTACGAATCAAAATGCAGAAATTTCGATACACAATACGGGAATTTCATTCAAGAAATTATGAAAAATTGTAAGTAGGTAAGAAACTGTGTATTGAATTCACCTCCTGAATACACAATGGAGAAATTTTTTTCAAGAAATTCTGAAAAAATTGTAAGTAAGTAACAATTTCGTTACTGAATTCACCTCTTGGATACACAATATGGAAATTTCATTCAAGAAATCATGAAAAAATTGTAAGTAAGTACCAAACTCTTACTTGAATTCACCTTTGGATACTAATACAGAAATTTCACTCTGAATTAAAGTATGCTAACAAACTCTTTTCTGAATATCTTGAATACACAATGAAATTTCATTCAAGAAATTATGAAAATATTGTAAGTAAGTACCAAACTCTTTCTTGAATTCGCCTCATGGATCCACAATACTCGAAAAATTATGAAAAATTGTAAGTAAGAACCAAAATGCAGAAATTTCTTTCTAGAAATTATGAAAAAATTGTAAGTAAGTAACAAACTCTTTTTTGAATTCACCTCTTGGATACAAATTACAGAAATTTCATTCATAAAATCATGAAAAAATTTTAATTAAGTAACAAACTCTTTTTGAATTCACCTCCTGAATACACAATACAGAAATATCATTCATGAAACTATGATAAAAATTGTAAGTAAGAAAGTAACAAACTCTGTCTTGAATTCGACTCTTAGATTTGCACAATATGGAAATTTCATTCAAGAAATCATGAAAAAATTTTAAGTAAGTACCAAACTCTGTCTTGAATTCACCTCCTGGATACACAATACAAACATTTCATTGATTAAATTATCAAAAAATTGTTAGTAGCTATCAAACTCCTTTATTTAATTAATCTTTTGTATACACAATACAGAAATTTCATCCAAGGAAATTATGAAAAATTGCAAGTAAGAACCAAAATGCAGAAATTTCATTCAAGAAATTATGAAAAAATTGTAAGTAAGTAACAAACTCTTTTTTGAATTCACCTCTTGGATACCAATTACAGAAAATTCATTCATGAAATCATCAAAAATTTTAACTCTTTCTTGAATTCACGTCTCGGATACACAACATGGAAATTTCATCCAAGAAATTATGAAAACCTTTTAAGTAACAAACTCCTTCTTGAATCCACCTCTTGGATACACAATATAGAAATGTCATTCAAGAAATCATGAAATTTTTTAAAGTAATTACCAAACTCTTTCTTGAATTCACCTCTTGGATACACAATACAGACATTTCATTCTTGAAATTATTAAAAAATTGTAAGTAGCTAACAAACTCTTTTCTTGAATTCACCTTTTGAATACACAATACAGAAATTTCATCCAAGGAAATTATGAAAAAATTGTAAGTAAGTACCAAACTCTTTCTTGAATTCGCCTCATGGATGCACAATACAGAAATTTCATTCGAGAAATTATGAAAAATTGCAAGTAAGAACCAAAATGCAGAAATTTCTTTCAAGAAATTATGAAAAAATTGTAAGTAAGTAACAAACTCTTTCTTGAATTCACCTCTTGTATACAAATTTTAGAAAATTCATTCATGAAATCATGAAAAATTGTAACTCTTTCTTGAATTCACCTCTTGAATACACAACATGGAAATTTCATTCAAGAAATTATGAAAACATTTTAAGTAACAAACTCTTTCTTGAATTCACCTCTTGAATACACAATACAGAAATGTCATTCAAGAAATTATGAAAACATTGTAAGTAAGTAACAAACTCCTTCTTGAATTCTCCTCTTGAATACAAATTACAGAAATTTCAATCATGAAACTATGAAAAAATTGTAAGTAAGTACCAAACTCTTTCTTGAAATCATCTCTGGAATACACAATACAGAAATCTCATTCATGAAATTATGAAAAATTAAGTAAGAGTCAAAATGCAGAAATTTCAATACACAATACGGAAATTTCATTCAAGAAATTATGAAAACATTGTAAGTAAGAATCAAAATGCAGAAATTTCTTTCAAGAATCTATGAAAAAATTGTAAGTAAGTAACAAGTTCGTTACTGAATTCACCTCTTGGATACACAATATGGAAATTTCATTCAAGAAATCATGAAAAAATTGTAAATAAGTACCTAACTTTTTTTTTAATTCACCTCTTGGATACACAATACAGATATTTCATTCATGAAATTATTAAAAAATTATAAGTAGCTAACAAACTCTTTTCTTGAATTTGCCTCATGGATACACAATACAAAAATTTCATTCGAGAAATTATGAAAAATTGTAAGTAAGAATCAAAATGCAGAAATTTCTTTCAAGAATCTATGAAAAAATTGTAAGCAAGTAACAAACTCTTTCTTGAATTCACCTCTTGGATACACAATACAGAAATTTCATTCATGAAATCATGAAAAAATTGTAATTAAGTAACAAACTGTTTATTGAATTCACCTCCTTTATACACAATGCAGAAATTTCTTTCAAGAAATTATGAAAAAATTTTAAGTAAGTAACAAGTTCGTTACTGAATTCACCTCTTGGATACACAAAATGGAAATTTCATTCATGAAATCATGAAAAAATTGTAAATAAGTACCTAACTTTTTTTTTAATTCACCTCTTGGATACACAATACAGATATTTCATTCATGAAATTATTAAAAAATTATAAGTAGCTAACAAACTCTTTTCTTGAATTTGCCTCATGGATACACAATACAAAAATTTCATTCGAGAAATTATGAAAAATTGTAAGTAAGAATCAAAATGCAGAAATTTCTTTCAAGAATCTATGAAAAAATTGTAAGCAAGTAACAAACTCTTTCTTGAATTCACCTCTTGGATACACAATACAGAAATTTCATTCATGAAATCATGAAAAAATTGTAATTAAGTAACAAACTGTTTTTGAAAACACCTCTTGAATACACAATACAGAAATTTCATTCATGAAACTATGAAAAAAATTGTAAGTAAGTAAGTAACAAACTCTTTCTTGAACTCGACTCTTGGATTTACACAATATGGAAATTTCATTCAAGAAATCAAGAACAAATTGTTAGTAAGAACCAAACTTTTTCTTGAATTCACCTCTTGGATACACAATACAGACATTTAGTTCATGAAATTGCTAAAAATTGTAAGTAGCTAACAAACTCTTTTCTTGAATTCACCTCTTGAATACACAATCCAGATATTTCATTCAAGAAATTTTGAAAAAATTGTAAGTAAGTACCAAACTCTTTCTTAAATTCGCCTCATGGATGCACAATACAGAAATTTCATTCGAGAAATTATGAAAAATTGTAAGTAAGAACCAAAATGCAGAAATTTCTTTCAAGAAATTATGAAAAAATTGTAAGTAACAAACTCTTTTTTGAATTCACCTCTTGGATACACAATACAGAAATTTCATTCATGAAATTATGAAGAAACATTGTAAGTAAGTAACAAACTCTTTTTGAATTCACCTCCTGGATACAAATTACTGAAATTTCATTCATGAAATCATGAAAAAATTGTAAGTAAGTAACAAACTCTTTTTGAATTCACCTCTTGAATACAAAATACAGAAATTTCATTAATGAAATTATTAAAAAATTGTAAGTAGCTAACAAACTCTTTTCTTGAATTTACCTCTTGAATACACAATACAGAAATTTCATTCATGAAACTATGAAAAAAATTGTAAGTAAGTAAGTAACAAACTCTTTCTTGAATTCGACTCTTGGATTTACACAATATGGAAATTTCATTCAAGAAATCATGAAACAAGTGTAAGTAAGTAACAATCTCTTTCTTGAATTCACCTCTTGGATACACAATACAGAAATTTCATTCAAGAAATCATGAAACAATTGTAAGTAAGTGGCAAACTCTTTCTTGAATTCGCCTCTTGGATACACAATACAGAAATTTCATTAGAGAAACTATGAAAAATTGCAATTAATAACCAAAATGCAGAAGTTTCTTTCAAGAAAATATGAAAAAATTGTGAGTAAGTACAACCCTCTTTCTGCAATTCACGTTTTGGATACGAAATACAAAAATTACGTTTTATAAGCTATGACAAAATTGTAAGTATGTATATGATTCTTTTCTTTAATGTATCACTAGGATGCACATTAAAGACATTTCGTTCGTTAAATTACGAAAAAATTGCATGTAAGATCCAAAATCTTTCTTTAATTCGCTTCATGGATGCAAAATACAGAAATTTCTTTCGAGAAACTATAAAAAATTGAAAGTAAGAACCAAAATGTAGAAATTTCATTCAAGAAATTATGAAAAAATTGTATGTAAGTAACAAACTCTTTTTTGAATTCACCTCTTGGATACAAATTAAAGAAAATTCATTCATGAAATCATGAAAAATTGTAACTCTTTCTTGAATTCACCTCTTGAATACACAACATGGAAATTTCATTCAAGAAATTATGAAAACATTTTAAGTAACAAACTCCTTCTTGAATTCACCTCTTGAATACACAATATAGAAATGTCATTCAAGAAATTATGAAAACATTGTAAGTTAGTAACAAACTCCTTCTTGAATTCTCCTCTTGAATACAAATTACAGAAATTTCAATCATGAAACTATGAAAAAATTGTAAGTAAGTACCAAACCCTTTCTTGAAAGCATCTCTGGAATACACAATACAGAAATCTCATTCATGAAATTATGAAAAATTAAGCAAGAGTCAAAATGCAGAAATTTCGATACACAATATGGAAATTTCATTCAAGAAATTATGAAAAATTGTAAGTAGGTAACAAACTCTTAATTGAATTCACCTCCTGAATACGCAATGCGGAAATTTCTTTCAAGAAATTATGAAAAAATCTTAAGTAAGTAACAAGTTCGTTACTGAATTCACCTCTTGGATAAACAATATGGAATTTTCATTCATGAAATTATGAAAAAATTGTAAATAAGTACCTAACTTTTTTTTTAATTTACCTCTTGGATACACAATACAGATATTTCACTCATGAAATTATAAAAAATTGTAAGTAGCTAACAAACTCTTTTCTCGAATTCACCTCATGGATACACAATACAAAAATTTCATTCGAGAAATTATGAAAAATTGTAAGTAAGAATCAAAATGCAGAAATTTCTTTCAAGAATCTATGAAAAAATTGTAAGTAAGTAACAAACTCTTTCTTGAATTCACCTCTTGGATACACAATACAGAAATTTCATTCATGAAATCATGAAAAAATTGTAATTAAGTAACAAACTGTTTTTGAATTCACCTCTTGAATACACAATACAGAAATTTCATTCATGAAACTATGAAAAAATTTTAAGTATGTAAGTAACAAACTCTTTCTTGAACTCGACTCTTGGATTTACACAATATGGAAATTTCATTCAAGAAATCATGAACAAATTGTTAGTAAGTACCAAACTTTTTCTTGAATTCACCTCTTGGATACACAATACAGACATTTCATTCATGAAATTATTAAAAAATTTTAAGTAGCTAACAAATTCTTTTCTTGAATTCACTTCTTGAATACACAATACAGAAATTTCATTCGAGAAATTATGAAAAAATTGTAAGTAAGTACCAAACTCTTTCTTAAATTCGCCTCGTGGATACGCAATACAGATATTTCATTCAAGAAATTATGAAAAATTGTAAGTAAGAACCAAAATGCAGAAATTTCATTCAAGAAACTATGAAAAAATTGTAAGTAACAAACTCTTTCTTGAATTCACCTCTTGGATACATAATACAGAAATTTCATTCATGAAACTATGAGAAAATTGTAAGTAAGTAGCAAACTCTTTTTGAATTCCCCTCTTGGATACAAATTACTGAGATTTCATTCATGAAATCATGAAAAAATTGTAAGTAAGTAACAAACTCTTTTTGAATTCACCTCTTGAATACACAATACAGAAATTTCATTAATAAAATTATTAAAAAATTGTAAGTAGCTAACAAACTCTTTTTGAATTTACCTCTTGAATAGACAATACAGAAATTTCATTCATGAAAATATGAAAAAAATTGTAAGTAAGTAAGTAACAACCTCTTTCTTGAATTCGACTCTTGGATTTACACAATATAGAAATTTCATTTAAAAAACCATGAAAAAAATTGTAAGGAGGTACCAAACTCTTTTTTGAATTCACCTCTTGGATACACAATACAGAAATTTCATTCAAGAAATTATGGAAAAATTGTAAGTAGGTACCAAATTCTTTCTTGAATTCGCCTCATAGATACAAAATACAGAAATTTCATTCAAGAAATTATGAAAAATTGTAAGTAAGAACCAAAATGCAGAAATTTCATTCAACAAATTATGAAGAAATTGTAAGTAAGCAACAAAATTTTTCTTGAAGTCACCTCTTGGATACACAATACAGAAATTTCCTTCATTAAATTATGAAAAATTGTAGGTAAGAACCAAAATCCAGAAATTTCATTCAAGAAGTCATAAAAAAATTGTAAGTAAGTAACAAACTCTTTTTGAATTCACCACTTGAATACACAATACAGAAATTTCATTCATGAAACTATGAAAAAAATTGTAAGTAAGTAAGTAACAAACTCTTTCTTGAATTCGTCTCTTGGATACACAATACAGAAATTTCATTCAAGAAATTATAAAAAAATTATCTTTTGAATTCAGTTTAGAGTGCTTATAGATGGTAGCACACCATCTCAGACACACAGTTATAGTGAGAGAGACATACAAAAAGTTGGGTTAATTTAGGTTCACTTAGAGTGGTGCCACTCTAAGTGAACCTAAATTAACCCAACTTTTGCTTGTCTCTCTCACTATAAATGTGTGTCTGAGATGGTATCCTACCATCTATAAGCACTCTAAACTAAATTCAACATACAATTTTTTTTATAATTTCTTAAATGAAATTTATTTATTGTGTATCCAAGAGACAAATTCAAGAAAGAGTTTGTTACTTACTTACTTACAATTTTTTTCATAGTTTCATGAATGAAATTTCTGTATTGTGTATTCAAGAGGTGAATTCAAAAAGAGTTTGTTACTTACTTACAATTCTTTTATGATTTCTTGAATGAAATCTCTTTATTTTGGTTCTTACTTACATTTTTTCATAATTTCCTTGAATGTAATTTCTGTATTTGTGTATCCAAGAGATGAATTCAATAAAGGAGTTTGTTAGCTACTTACAATTTTTTAATAATTTCATCAATGAAATGTTTGTATTGTGTATCCAAGAGGTGAATTCAAGAAAGAGTTTGGTACTTACTTAAAAAATTTTCATGATTTCATGAATGAAATTTCTGCATTTTGGTTCTTACTTACAATTTTTCATAATTTCTCGAATAAAATTTCTGTATTGTATATCCATGAGGCGAATTCAAGAAAGAGTTTGGTACTTACTTACAATTATTTTCTTAATTTCTTGAATGAAATTTCTGTATTGTGTATTCAAGAGATGAATTCAAGAAAAGAGTTTGTTGGCTACTTACAATTTTTTAATAGTTTCATGAACGAAATGTCTGTATTGTGTATCCAAGAGGTGAATTCAAGAAAGAGTTTGGTACCTACTTACAATTTTTTTCATGATTTCTTGAATGAAATTTCTATATTGTGTAAATCCAAGAGTCGAATTCAAGAGACAGTTTGTTACTTACTTACTTACAATTTTTTTCATAGTTTCATAAATGAAATTTCTGCATTGTGTATTCAAGAGGGGAATTCAAAAACAGTTTGTTACTTACTTACAATTTTTTCATGATTTCATGAATGAAATTTCTGTAATTTGTATCCAAGAGAAGAATTCAGAAAACAGTTTGTTACTTACTTACAATTTTTTCATAATTTCTTGAACGAAATTTCTGTATTGTGCATCCAAGAGGTGAATTCAAGAAAGAGTTTGTTGCTTACTTACAATTTTTTCACAATTTCTTGAAAGAAATTTCTTCATTTTGGTTCTTACTTATAATTTTTCATAATTTTTCAAATGAAATTTTTGTATTGTGTATCCATGAGGCGAATTCAAGAAAGAGTTTGGTACTTACTTACAATTTTTTCATAATTTCTTGAATGAAATTTCTGTATTGTGCATTCAAGAGGTGAATTAAAGAAAAGAGTTTGATAGATACTTACAATTTTTTGATAGTTTAATGAACGAAATTTCTGTATTGTGTATCCAAGAGGTGAATTCAAGAAAGAGTTTGGTACTTACTTACAATTTTTACATGATTTCTTGAATGAAATTTCCATATTGTGTATCCAAGAGGTGATTTCAGTAACGAACTTGTTACTAACTTACAATTTTTTCAGAATTTCTTGAAAGAAATTTCTCCATTGCGTATTCAGGAGGTGAATTCAATAAACAGTTTGTTACCTACTTACAATTTTTCATAATTTCTTGAATGAAATTCACGTATTGTGTATCGAAATTTCTACATTTTGATTCTTACTTACAATTTTTAATAATTTCATGAATGAGATTTCTGTATTTTGTATTCCAGAGATGAATTCAAGAAAAATTTTGGTATTTACTTACAATTTTTTCATAATTTCTTGAATGACATTTCTCTAATGTGTATTCAAGAGGTGAATTCCAGAAGGATTTTGTTACTTACAATGTTTTCATAATTTCTTGGATGAATTTTCCATATTGTGTATCCAAGAGGTGAATTCAAGAAAGAGTTTGTTAGCTACTTACAATTTTTCATAGTTTTTGAAGGAAATTTCTGTATTTTTGGTTCTTACTTACAAATTTTTCATAATTTCATGCATGAAATTTCTGTATCTTGAATTCAAGAGGTGAATTCATTAACGAACTTTTTACTTACTTACAATGTTTTCATAATTTCTTCATTAAAATTTCTGTATTGTGTGTCCAAGAGGACCATTCAAGGAAGAGTTTGTTACTGACTTACATTTTTTCATAATTACATGAATAAAATTTCTGCATTTTGGTGCTTACTTACAATTTTTCATAATTTCTTGAATGGAATTTCTGTATTGTGGGTCCAAGAGGTGAATTCAAAAACCAACTTGTTACTTACGCACAATTTTGTCATAATTTCATGAATGAAATTTCTGTATTTTTGGTTCTTACTTACAATTTTTTCATAATTTCATGAATAAAATTTCTGTAATGTATATTCAAGAGGTGAATTCAAAAACGAGTTTGTTACTTACTTACAATTTTTTCATAGTTTCATGAATGATATTACTGCAGTTTGGTTCTTAATTACAATTTTTCATAATTTCATGAATGACATTTCTGTATTGTGTATCCAAGAGGTGAATTCAAGAAGGAGTTCGCTACTTACTTACAATGTTTTCATAATTTCTTGAAAGAAATTTCTGCATTTTGGTTCTTACTTACAATTTTTTCATTATAATTTATCCAACAACGGATGATGATAAAGAATTTATTCATTCTAATACACAGATTTTTTCAATGTTATCCGACGTATCGGACAAATAATATAGATAAAGAATGTTAATAAATAATTTGTTCACTCTGATACTAAAATTTTGTCAGTGTTATCAAACGTATATGTCAAAAGACATTGATAAAGAATTTATTCACTCTGATACTTAGATTTGTTCTCAATTTTATCAAGCATATCTGACAAAGCATGTTGATAGAGAATTTATTCACTCTGATACTTAGATTTTGTGAATGTTATCTGATGTATCCGACAAAAGAAGTTGATATAGAATTTATCAACTATGATACTTAGATTTGGTCAGTGTTATCAAACGCATCTGTCAAATGACATTGATAAAGAATTTATTCATTCTGATGCTTATATTTTCTCAATTTTATCTGATATATCAGACAATGGAAGTTGATAGAGAATTTATCTACTCTAGCACACTGATTTTGATAATGTTATCCAACGTATCCGACAAAGGATGTTGATAAAGAGTTTATTCAATCTGATACTTAGATTTTTCTCAATATTATCAATCATATCTGACAAAGCATGTTGATAAAGAATTTATTCACTCTGATACTTAGATTTTGTGAATGTTATCTGATGTATCCGAAAAAGAAGTTGATATAGAATTTATCCACTATAATACTTAGATTTGGTCAGTGTTATCAAACGCATCTGTCAAATGACATTGATAAACAATTTATTCATTCTGATACTTATATTTTCTCAATTTTATCTGATATATCAGACAATGGAAGTTGATAAAGAATTTATCTACTCTAGCACATTGATTTTGATAATGTTATCCAACGTGTCCGACAAAAGATGTTGATTAAGAACTTATTTAATTTCATACTTAGATTTAGTCAATTTTATCCGATGTATCTGACAAAGGATGTTGATAGAAAAAGTGCATTTACTCTGATACTTAGATTTTGTCAATGTTATCCCATGTGTCAGAAAATAGATGTATGCAAATTCCTTCTCTTACATCTCCGATGTTTTATTAGACATTCTAATCGTTTTATATGCTAGCATACTTTAAAAATAATGAACGCATAACAATATAATTCATAGTATATTTTTAATGAAATAATGACACGTAGAATATTAATACAAAAAATATATTATGATACATTATTAATATCAATGAGCAACTTTGGACATTTCGAATTTGTTCCATAAAATAGTTCACCTTGTTCTCTCTTGATATTGTAGCTATTGTCTTCTCTTAACTCGTAATCAGTAAAATAATCATTATTCCATTTTGAGTCATACACAATATTTACTGGTGTGTAACCGACAGGTTCAATATGCGTTTCGTCTTTGGTATTATTTGATTCATTAACTGTTTGATCAATGGTAGTAACGTTTGCTGACACTTTGTTTTTCATCGATTTATCTTTATATTCCTTAATGATATTTTCTACCAATGCCCTTTTTATTTTTCCGGCAATTTCACTGTCTATTACAACTCTATTTTTACAAAGGTAACAGTTTCGGCACGTAGACAAGATTTGGTTTATGATATTAGTAGAAGAGTAGGCCTTTTTTCCCCCTTTGCTTTCATTTGAATGCTAATACCTAAAATTTGACGATAGGTTCTATCAATAGGTAGCATGTTACCTATAGCACTAGCAAGAAGATAATACATGCAATAAACTAGGTAGTGTCGATATCCTGCCATAGAGTACCAATGGAAAAGCCGCGTCGTGTCTATGAACAAGCACAGAGTACGATTGGTAGAGCCATAAGCATATTTCATGTCATTTTAAGATACGTAAAAAAAAGTTGAAAAAAATATCATGTTAAAAAAATAATATAAATTATTTTTTAAAAACTTCAAAAAAGTGTAAAAGAAAATGGGGGAGGGGGTTCTTTTAGGGCCCAGGAGGGAAAGGGGGCCCAGAGGGAAGGGGACCTTTGGGGGCCCTGGGGGAGGGGGCCCTTTGAGGAAGCCAGTGGGAGGGGGCCCTTTTAGGGCCCGGGGAGGGGGGCACTTTTGGGGGCCCAGAGGGTAGGGGGCCCTTGGGGTTGGGGTAGGGGACCAAACAATACTGTTCAAATGGAACTTGTGTATTATAACGACCACATAGTTTCACCTCAAATCATCCTCTAAAATGTCTCAAACTGTTTCGCCCGAAAAATCCCTAAAATGCCGATTGATTTTTTTCGCCGAAACAATCTCCTAAAGTAATTTCTGCGTGTTCCATTGTTTCGGCATCCCTGTGCTGTCACATTTGAAATTCCCAGGAAAACATTTCCCGCCTAAAATATATTCAATCTGTCTTGATCACGTATGAATTTCTGAAAAAAATCTTAGGTATTCCTACTTACACTATTATGGCTTCAATAGAATATTTATTTATCTCTCAGACCTAAAGATCAGAGAAGCCATATTTAAAATGAAATCCCTTCATGATAGAATTCCTCGCCTATTATGTAAATCAATTTCTCAGAAATTGAGTTCCCCTTCATGGATCTATAATTCCCCTTCGATTACATAAATCAATTTCTCAGAAATCTAGTTTCCTTCTTGTCGCCGTTTATTATGTAATCAATTTCTCATAAATCTGTCCCCTTCGTGGATTAAAAAACCATGAATAAATTATATAGGGTCCGGATGTAATAACCCATTTCTACTAGTGCCCTCCTCAAAATCATATTTTCTATCTTGAAATCAAATACGCTGAACAAAATGGCTATCTCAAAACTTTGATTGGATATGTTTGGGGGAATGATGGGTGTGGGGGCGGGGGGGGGGGGCTAGTTGCCCTCCAATCATTTTCGACTATTAATTCACTAGCCCTTTGAATTTTCAATCGAATGAGTATTTTTTGAAGTTTTTACGACAACGCCATCTATAAAAACCTGATATGCCCCCAGGGCATATCTTAAAACCCTTGCCCTGAGGGTTTTGGGGAGTGTCCTCCTCAAAAACATATTTTCTATGTAGAAATCAACTAAGCTAAACAAAATGGCTATCTCAAAATTTTGATTGGATGGGTTTGGGGGAATGATGGGCATGGCGGGGGGGGGCTAGTTGCCCTCCAATTACTTTTGACTAATAAAAAGGCCACTAGCACTTTGAACTTCCAATTGAGTGAGCCTTTTTTGAAGTTTGTACGACAACGCCTTCTATAAAAAACCTTATATGCCCCCAGGGCATAACTCAAAACCCTTGCCCTGAGGGTTGTGGGGGAGTGTTCTCCTCAAAAACATATTTTCAATCTGGAAATCAACTACACTGAACATAATGGCTATCTCAAAATGTTGATTGGATGTGTTTCGGGGAATGATGAGCGTGGGGGGGGGGCTAGTTACCCTCCAATCACTTTCGACTATTAAAAAGAGCACTAGTCCTTAGAATTTCCAATAGAATTAGTCCTTTTTGAAGTTTCTACGACAGCGCCTGCTAGAAAACCCTATAGGGCCCCAGGGCATTGCTTAAAACCCTTTCCCTGAGGGTTTTGGGGGAATGTCCTCCTCAAAAATATATTTTCTATCTTGAAATCAACTACGCTGAACAAAATGGCTATCTCAAAATTTTGATTGGATGTGTATGGGGGAATGATGGGCGTGGGGGGGGGGGTAGTTGCCCTCCAATCCTTATCAACTATTAAAAAGGGCACTAGAGTTCTTCACACTAGAACTCTCGATTTCCAATCGATTGAGCCCACTTTGAAGTTTCTACGATGACCCCTTCCATATGAAGTGCCTCTGGGAAGAAAATTAATAATAATAATAAATAATAAAACACTGGAGCCGTATGGCCTTTACTATATGCGACGCTATAGCGTTGCCTCTGATTATTATTTTTTTTCCCAGAGGAGCTTCATATGGAAGGGGTCGTCGTAGAAACTTCAAAGGGGGCTCATTCGAACGGAAATCGAGAATTCTAGTGCCTTTTCTAAGGGTCAAAAGGGATTGGAGGGCAACTAGCCCCCAAAACACATCCAATCGAAATTTTAAGATAGTTATTTTGTTTGAGCGTACCTTTTGTTTAGATAGTAAATATGTTTTTGAGGAGGATACTCCTCCAAAGCCCTCAGGACAGGGGGTTTAAGTTATGCCCTGGGGGCATATCAGGTTTTTATAGAAGGCGTTGTCGTAGAATCTTCAAAACAGGCTGATTCGATTGGAAATTCAAAGGGCTGGTGCCCTTTTTAATGGTCGAAAGTGATTGGAGGGCAACTAACCCCCCCTCTCACGCCCACATTTTCCCCAAACACATCCAATCAAAATTTTGAGATGGCAATTTTATTCAACGTAGTTTTAAGTTCTGGAAATTAGGTCTTTGAGGATGACCACTCCCCCACAGTGCTCAGGGCAAGGGTTGTAAGTTCTGCCCTGGTTACATATACGATTTTATTTAGACAATGTTGTCGTAGAAACTTCAGAAAGGGCTCATTCGATTGGATATTTAAATGGCTAGTTCTCTTTTTAATAGTCGAAAGTGATTCTAAGGCAACTGACACCCCTTCCACGCCAATCTTTCCTTAAACACATCAAATCAAATTTTTGATATAGCCATTTTGTTCAACGTAGTTAAAAGTTATGGAAATTATATGTTTGTGCAGGACACTCCTCCCAGAGTCTTCAGGGGTAAGGGTTATAAGTTATGCCCTAGGGACATATATGGTTCCTATGGAGAGAATGCTCGTATAAACTTCAGAGAAGGCTCATTTGATTGGATATTGAAAGTTCTAGTTCACTTTTTAAGCTTCAAAAGATATTGGAGGGTAACCAGCTCCCCCCCCCCCCAAAAAAACCCCGTTTTCCCAAATACATCAAATAAAAAATTTAAGGTAGCTATTTTATCAAAAATAGTTCAAAGACGATATAAAAAAAAGTTCGAGGTTAACAAAACTCTCCCGGGTCAAGGGATAGGCGCTTTCCGTTATGGCCTTGGGGCATATATGGGTCTCATCGACGGGATGATCGTACTAACTTAATATAAGGATCATTTGAAATTGAAAGTTTTAGTTCAGTTTTTAAGAGTCAAAAGAGATTGGTGGGTACCTAACCCCCCCCCTCCACGCCCTTTTTCCTCAAACTCATCCGATAAGAACTTTGAGATAGTTTTTTTTAACTAGTTAAAAGACCATATAATGAAAACTCAGGGGTCTACACAGCCCCCCAGGGCCCGAGGGCAGGTGTTTTAAGTTATGCCCTGGGGGAATAAATGGTTCTTATTGAAAGGATGCTCATAAAAAGTTCAGAGATAGCTCATTTGATTGGAAATTGAAAGTTCTAGTTCAGTTTTTTAGAGTCAAAAGAGATTGGAGAGCAACTAGCCCCCCTCCCCACACGCCCCTTTTTCTCCAAATGCATCCAACTAAAATTTTGAGATAGCCCTTAAGTTAAAAAATGCTCAAAAGTCAGATAACAAAAACTCAGGTGTCGACAGAACCCCCCAAGGCCCCGGGGCAGGCGTTGTAAGTTATGTCCTTGGGCATATATTGTTTGTCTCACAGGGATGCTCGTATAAACTTCAGAGAGGGCTCATTCGATTGGATATTGAAAGTTGGAGCTCACGTTTTAATAGTCAAAAGAGATCCGAGGGCAGCTAGCCCCCCCCCCCCACGCGTTATTTTTCAAAACCCATCTGATGACAATTTTGAGATAGGCATTTTGTTAAAAATAGTTCAAAAGTCGAATAAGAACAAATACGGTGTCAATAGAACCCCCTAGGATACAGGGGAAGGCGTTCTAAGTTATAGCCTAAGGGCAAGTATGGTTCTTATGAAAAAGATACTCGTATAAACCTCATAGAGGGTTCATTTTATTGGAAATTGAAAGTTCTAGTTCACTTTTTAAGAGCCAAGAGAGTTAAACTAGCCTTCCCCACGCTATTTTTTCCCCTAACACGTCTGCTATAAATTTTTAGATAGCCAGGGTTTTTGAAATTTTTCAAAAACTAGCAAGAGTCTGGGGGATAGGCGTTGTAAGTGTTTTCCTGGGGGCGTATATGGTTCTAATGAAAGGGATATTTGTATAAACTTCAGAGGGGGATCATTTAAATGAAAATTGAAAGTTCTAGTTCAATTTTTAAGAGTTAAAAGATATCCGAGGGCAACTAGCCCCCCCCACACACCCTTTTTTCCCCAAGCCCATCCGATAAAATTGTTATAATCCGTTAAAAAAAAATTCCCCAGAGGCACTTTATATAGAATGGGTCGTCGTATAAACTTCAAAGGGGACTCATTGGATTGGAAATCGAGAGTTCTTCTGCCCTTTTTAAGAGTCAAAAGTGATCAGAGGGCAACTGGCCCCCCAAGCCCTTATTCCCAAAATACATCTGATAAAAATTTGAGGTAACCATTTTATTAAAAATAGTTCAAATATCAAATATCATATAACAAATAAATGTATGGTCATTTCGTAAAAAATGGTTCAAAGGTCAGATAAGAGAAACTCCTGTGTCGACTTACACACCCCCCTAGGGCCAGAGCAGGCGTTTTAAGTATTGGTCTTGAGGCATATATGATTCTTCTGAAAGGTATGTTCGTATAAACTTCAGAGAGGGCTCATTTGAATGGAAATTAAAAGTTGTAGTTCATTTTCTCAGAGTGAAAAAAGATCGGAGGGCAACTAGCCCCTCCGACCCTCCACGCCTTTGGGTTTATCGGATGGATAAACCCATCTGATAAAAAATTGAGGTGACCATTTTGTTCAAAATAGTTCAACCATCAAATATTAAAACTCCGGGGTCAACACAGCCCCCCAGGGCCCAGGAACAGGCGTTGTAAGTTTTGCTCTGGGGACATATATGGTTCTTATAGAAGGGATACTCGTATAAACGTCAGAGAGGGCTGATTTGATTGAAAAAAGAAATTTCTAGTTCACTTTTAAAGAGTCAAAAGAGACCGAAGCTTAATCTAGTCCCCCCATGCCCTTTTTCCCCAAAACCATCCGATGAAATTTTATAGATAGCAATTTAAATAAAAAATTCAAACATCAGATAATAAAAACTCCGAGGTTGACACAAACCCACTTTTTCACCTTGATATTGTTTTTTTGATATCAGTTTTGATAGTTTTATGAATATTTGATTATTTTTCTTTAAGTTTCACCTTGAAATAATGAGTTTATTAAACAATTAATATTTTTTACATCTAAAAACTAACAAAAATTAATAAAAAAAAACTTTCGGAAAAATCAGTTTATAAAATGAAAGTAAAGATAATTATCAACTTAAGCTTAACATATTGTAAGACAAACCAAAAACTACTAGAAATTATTATTAAAGAATAAATGAAACCCAAAACGAACAGAAATTAAATAAAGAATCATAACAAAAACATGCAACAAGTAATAATATAAATAAATAAATAGATCTTAAAGCGAGTAATGCTTAGATTGAATATTAAAATCAAGCTTAAAACGAAAAGGAAAAAAATTCCTATTGAAGTAAAAATGAAACTTAAAACGAACAGAAATTAAATAAACAAGCAATTCAAACAAACATACAGTAGATATTAATGAAAATTAATAAATAAATCTTAAGACGAATGAAACTTAAATTGAATATGCAAATAAAGTTTGAAACGAACAAAAATCACCACAAACAAGAGTTTGGGTATGACCTCCTTCTCTCACTATAAAAGTCTAAAACCTACTGCGTCATTGGCGCTTTACTGAAAACCAGATGCGTTTTGAACAGTCTTGGAAAGTATAAACTACATCAAATTGAATATTTGATGTATAATGATATAAATTGTTTAAAGATCCATCAGCTCAAGAATTTATTTCACTGTAATTGTATTTTTACTTTCAATTCTGTAAGAACTGGAAAAGAAAATATTAGTAATATAATCCGTTTTCAGTTAAACGCCAATGACGCAATAGGCTTTTGGTTTTTATTTACAGTTAGGAAAGGAGGCAGTATCCAAACACTTATTTGTAGGGAAACTATATTCGTCTTTAAGAACTTTAAAAAGAGCTAATAAATTAAACTGAATATTTGATGTATAATGATATTAACTGCTGAATGCTCATCAGTTCAAAATGTTACTATAATTTTAATGTTTATTTTCAATATTAAGTACAAAAAAATATTTGTCATAAAATTGGTTATATGTAAAGCGTCAATGACGCAGTAGGTTTTAGACTTTTACAGTGAGAGGAGGTCATACCCAAACTCTTGTTTGTGGTGATTTTTGTTCGTTTCAAGCTTGATTTGCATAATCAATTTAAGTTTCATTCGTTTTAAGATTTATTTATTAAATTACATTAATATCTATTGTATGTTTGTTTGCATTGATTGTTCATTTAATTTCAGTTCGTTTTAAGTTTCATTTATACTTCAATAGGAAATTTTTTTTTCGTTTTAAGCTTGATTTTAAATATTCAATCTAAGCATTACTCGCTTTAAGACCTATTTATTCATTTATATTATTACTTGTTGTATGTTTTTGCTATGATTGTTTATTTAATTTTTGTTCGTTTCGGGTTTCATTTATTCTTTAATAGTAATTTATTAGTAGAAAGGCCTCAATTAATCGTGGCATTACCACGCGGTTTATGGTTTTCTCAGTGAGAATGAAAAAACAGGAATTTTCTCACTTGAAAAAACATGAATTTTCTCACTTTTATGGATGTTTTCTTGGATGGTTATGTGTGTTGGTCAATTTATTTGATGTTTTTCATGGATGTCAACAACACTTTATGTCTGTTTTATGGTTTTTGTCAGTGAGAATTTGAAAAACAGGAACTTTCTCACTTTGATGGATGTTTTCTTGGACGATTATGTGTGTTGGTCAATTTATTTGATGTTTTTCATGGATGTCAACAACAATTTATGTCTGTTTTATGGTTTTTGTCAGTGAGAATGAAAAAACAGGAACTTTCTCACTTTGATGGATGTTTTATGGTTTTTGTCAGTGAGAATGGAAAAACAGGAATTTTCTCACTTTGATGGATGTTTCAAGGTCGATTTATTTGCTGTTGTTTGTCAAGGTGTAATGCCAATGGGGTGATTTACATAATTTAGGGGAATTATTGATTCACGAAAGGGGAATTAAGAAACAAACATGGCTTCTTTGTTGTTTGGCTAACCTAACCTGAGAAATTGATTTACATAATCAGCGGGGGAATTATTGGTTCACGAAAGGTGAATTAAGAAACAAACATGGCTTCTTCGATCTTTAGGCTAACATAACATGAGAAATTGATTTACATAATCTGCGGGGGAATTATTGATTCACGAAAGGGGAATTAAGAAACATTATGGTTTCTTTGATCTTTAGGCTAACCTAACCTGAGAAATTGACTTACATAATCGGCGGGGAATTATTGATTCACAAAAGGGGAATTAAGAAACATTATGGCTTCTTTAATCTTAGGTCTGAGGGATAAACGTTCTTTAGGTCAGAGAGAAAAATTAATATTCTATTTTTAAATAGGGCTTCATTGATCTTTAGTGTCAGGAATTAGAAATGACATCACTTGTTATCTTGGAATTATGTGGGAGTCTAAAGAGATAGAAATTCTATTTTTAAATACGGCTTCACTGAGCTTTAAGTCGGAAAGATAAATTGATATTCTAACGAAACCTTAATAGTGTAGCTAGGAACATTTATGAGATGAAGAGATTAACGTAGGAAAGGGTTTCCTAGAAATTTGAAATGTGAAAGCACAGAGATGCCAAAAACAAAAGGAACACGCTGAGATTACGTTTAGGGATTATTTGGGTGAAACTGTTTTAGACATTTTAGGGAATTATTTCGGCGAAACAGTTAGAGACATTTTAAAAGATTATTTTAGAAAAGGTTTTAGAAGAGGTTTTGAGTGTGGTCGTTATAGTAAACAAGTTCTATTTGAACAGTGTCGTGAGGTCCTCTACCCCAACCCCAAAGTGCCCCGATCACCCTACCCCGACCCAAAGGGCTCCGATCCCCATACCCCAATCCCGAAGGAACCCCCCGGTCCCCAAAGGTTCCCTGGGCTCCCACCCGGCCCCCAAGACCTCTAAAGGCCCTCCCCGGACCCCAAAAGAGTCCCCTCCATATTTTTTAATACTTTTTTTAAGGTTTTATTATATCTTTTCATAACAAGTTATTTTCTTAATGACCATCCTATACCCATTTTACAAGTTGAAATGGGCGAAACCGTTTTAGGCATTTTAGGGAATTATTTCGGCGAAACAGTTAGAGACATTTTAAAAGATGATTTTAGAAGATGTTCTGTTCCAAATTTTTCTTAGAAGATAGAAAAGTTCAAGTTCTCTTCTGAATTTTACCAAAGAACACAATTCAATTCTAATTTCACCAGAGAAAATAAAAAGCTTCCACTTCAGCTTTAGGTTCACCAAGACATAAAAGAAATTTAAAGTTCAGTTCTGAATTTTTCCGTAGAAGATAGGAAAAGTTATACCATGATTGTGATTATTTTCTATGAAGATAAAAAGTTTCACTTTAATTCTAAATTTTTTTAAATTCAATTCTGGCTTTTCTCAAAGAGATGAAAAAATTTAAAGTTCTGTTCCAAATATATTCCCGGAAGAAGAAAAGTTCAACTTCGATTCTGAATTTTCTTAATGAAAATGAAATAATTTATTGATCAATTCTATTTTTCCAAATAATATAAAAATTTTCCACTTCAGTTCAGATTTTTCTCAAAGAGATGAAAAAGCTTCCATTTCAGTTCATAATTTCTCAAAGACATAAAAATTTAAAGTTCAATCCTATTGATTTTTCTCAAAGAGATGAAAAATTTAAAATACTGTTCCAAATATTTCTTAGAAGATAGAAAAGTTCAAGTTCTCTTCTGAATTTTACCAAAGAACACAATTCAATTCTAATTTCACCAGAGAAAATAAAAAGCTTCCACTTCAGTTTTAAGTTCACCAAGACATAAAAAATTTAAAGTTTAATTCTAAATTTTTCCGTAGAAGATAGGAAAAGTTATACCATGATTGTGAATATTATATAAGTTATACCATGATTGTGAATATTCTTCATGAAGATATGGAGTTCCACTTTAATTCTAAGTCTTCTTGAAGAAGTGCAAAATGTACAAGTTCTCTTCTGAATTTTCTTAGAGAGGAGAAAAAAGAGTTAGCTCAATTCTGAAATTTACCAATGAAAATGAAAAAGCTTCATTTTCAGTTCATAATTTCTCAAAGACATAAAAATTTAAAGTTCAATTCTAAATTTTTCCATAGAAGATAGGAATGGCTATACTATGATTGTGATTATTTACCATGAAGATAAAAGTTTCACTCTATTTCTAATTTTTCTTAAATTCAGTTCATTCATCTAACCACCAAAAACAATAGGTTAGGTTAGGTATAAATAAATATTAATAAATAATTAGAAAAATTTCTCCATGTTTAAGTTAGGCTAGGTTAGGTTAACTTATCATGAGCGCTCATGATAAGCTAACCTAACCTAACTTAAACATGGTAAAAAGATTAAATGAGGTTAGGTTAGGCTAGATTAAGTTAGGTTAGGTTAAGTTAGGTTAAGGTCGCCAACCCAGGCGTGCTTAATTAGGCTAACCTAACCTAACTTAACCTAACCTAACTTACGCTATCCTAACCAAAACTAATTTAATCTTTTTACCATTTTTATGTTTGGCTAGCGTAGCTTATCATGATTGCATATGATATGTCAATATAAATTAACCGAACTTAAAAATGGAGAAATGTTTATAATTATTTATTAATATTTATTTATACCTAACCTAACCTATTGTTTTTGGTGGTTAGATGAATGAACTGAATTTAAGAAAAATTAGAAATAGAGTGAAACTTTTTATCTTCATGGTAAATAATCACAATCATAGTATATTCATTCCTATCTTCTATGGAAAAAATTTAGAATTGAACTTTAAATTTTTATTTCTTTGAGAAATTATGAAGTGAAATGGAAGCTTTTTCATTTTCATTGGTAAATTTCAGAATTGAGCTAACTTTTTTTTCTCCTCTCTAAGAAAATTCAGAAGAGCACTTGTACATTTTACACTTCTTCGAGAAAACTTCAAATTAAAGTGGAACTCCATATGTTCATGAGGAATATTCACAATCAAAGTATAACTTTTTCTATCTTCTATGAAAAATTTGGAACAATATTTTAAATTTTGTCATCTCTTTGAGAAAAATCTGAATTGAAGTGGAAAATTTAATATTATTTTAGGAAAATAGAATTGATCAATAACTTATTTCATTTTCATTGAGAAAATTCAGAATCGAAGTTGAACTTTTCTTTTTCGGGAAAATATTTGGAACAGAAATTGAAATTTTTTCATCTCTTTGAGAAAGGTCGGAATTGAATTTAAGAAAATTTAGAATTAAAATGAAACTTTTTATCTTCATGGAAAATAATCACTATCATAATATAACTTTTCCTGTCTTCTATGAAAAATTTTAGAACTAAACTTTAAATTATTTATATATTGGTGAACTTAACACTGATGTGGAAGCTTTTTGTTTTCTCTTGAGATATTAGAATTGAATTATGTTCTTTGGTAAAATTCAGAAGAGAACTTGAACATTTCTATCTTCTATGGAAAATTTGGAACAGTATTTAAAATTTTTTCATCTGTTTGAGAAAATCTGAAATGAAGTGGAAAATTTTTATATTATTTTGGGAAAATAGAAATGATCAATAACTTATTTCACTTTCATTGAGAAGGTTCAGAATCGAAACTGAACTTTTCTTTACTTCTTTGAGAAAGTTTAAAACTGAAGTGAAACTTTTAATCTTCATAGGACATAATCAAAGTCATAGTATAACTTGTCCTATCTTCTATGTAAAAATTTAGAATTGAACTTTAAATTTTTTTGTAATGGTGAACTTAAAACTGAAGTGGAAGCTTTTTATTTTCTCTGGAGAAATTAGAATTGAATTGTGTTCTTTGGTAAAATTCAGACGAGAACTTGAATATTCACGATCAAAGTATAACTTTTCCAATCTTCTATGAAAAATATGGAACAGAACTTTAAATTTTTTTCATCTCTTTGTGAAAAGTCGGAACTGAATTTAAGAAAATTTAGAATTAAAGTGAAACTTTTTATCTTCATGGAAAATAATCACAATCATAGTATAACTTTTCCTATCTTCTACGGAAAAATTTAGAACAGAACTTTAAATTTTTTATGTCTTGATGAAATTAAAACTGAAGTGGAAGCTTTTTATTTTCTCTGGAGAAATTAGAATTGAATTGTGTTCGTTGATAAAATTCAAAAGAGAACTTGAACTTTTCTATCTTCTATGAAAAATTTGGAAGTATTTAAAATTTTTCATCTGGTTGAGAAAAGTCTGAACTGAAGTGGACAATTTTAATATTATTTTGGGAAAATAGAATTGATCAATAAATTATTTCATTTTCATTAAGAAAATTTAGAATTGAAATTGAACTTTTCTTCTTCCGGGAAAATATTTGGAACAGAACTTTAAATTTTTTCATCTCTTTGAAAAAGGTCGGAACTGAATTTAAGAAAATTTAGAATTAAAGTGAAACTTTTTATCTTCATAGAAAATAATCACAATCATGGTATAACTTTTCCTATCTTCTACGGAAAAATTTAGAATTGAACTTTTAAATTTTTTATGTCTTGGTGAACTTAAAACTGAAGTGGAAGCTTTTTATTTTCTATGGTGAAATTAGAATTGAATTGTGTTCTTTGGTAAAATTCAGAAGAGAACTTGAACTTTTCTATTTTCTAAGAAATATTTGAAACAGTATTTTAAATGTTTCATCTCTTTGAGAAAAATATGAACTGAAGTGGAAACTTTTTATATTATTTGGAAAAATAGAATTGATCAATAAATTATTTCATTTTCAGTAAGAAAATTCAGAATCGAAGTTGAACTTTTCTTCTTCCGGGAATATATTTGGAACAGAACTTTAAATTTTTTCATCTCTTTGAGAAAAGCCCGAATTGAATTTAAGAAAATTTAGAATTAAAGTGAAACTTTTTATCTTCATAGAAAATAATCACAATCATGGTATAACTTTTCCTATCTTCCACGGAAAAAATTAGAACTGAACTTTAAATTTCTTATGTCTTCGTGAACATAAAGCTGAAGTGGAAGCTTTTTATTTTCTCTGATGAAATTAAAATTGAATTTTGTTTTTTGGTAAAATTCAGAATAAAACTTGAACTTTTACATCTTCTAAGAAAAATTTGGTACTGAAAATTAAAACTTTTCATCGCTATTTTAAAAGTTGGAACTGAATTTAAGAAAATTTAGAATTAAAGTGAAACTTTTTATCTTCATTGAAAATAATCATAATCATAGTATAACTTTTCCTATCTTCTATGTGAAAATTTACAACTGAACTTTAAATTTTTTATGTCTTGGTGAACTTAAAACTGAAGTGGAAGCTTTCTATTTTCTCTGTAGAAATTAGAATTGAATTATGTTCTTTGGTAAAATTTAGATTTGAACTTGAACTTTTCTATCTTCTAAGAAAAATTTGGAACAATATTTTTAATTTTTTCATCTCTTTGAGAAAAATCTGAATTGAAGTGCACAATTTTATAATATTTTGAGAAAATAGAATTGATCAATAACTTATTTCATTTTCATTGAGAAAATTCAGAATCGAAGTTGAACTTTTCTTCTTCCGGGGAAATATTTGGAACAGAACTTTAAATTTTTTCATCTCTTTGAGAAAGGTTGGAATTGAATTTAAGAAAATTTCACTCTATTAATATTAGAAATAGAGTGAAACTTTTTATCTTCATGGTAAATAATCACAATCATAGTGAAACTTTACTGATAACCAATTTTATGACAAATATTTTTTTGTACTTAATATTGAAAATAAACATTAAAATCATAGTAGCATTTTGAACTGATCAGCTTTCAGCAATTAATATCATTATGCATCAAATATTCAGTTTAATTTATTAGCTCTTTTTAAAGTTCTTAAAGACGATTATAGTTTCCCTACAAACAAGTGTTTGGATGCTGCCTCCTTTCCTAACTGTAAATAAAAACCAAAAGCCTATTGCGTCATTGGCACTTAACTGAAAACGGATTATATTAAAAATATTTTATTTTACAGTTCTTACAGAATTTAAATTAAAAATAAAATTACAGTGAAATAAATACTTGAGCAGATGGATCTTTAAACAATTTATATCATTATACATCAAATATTCAATTTGATGTTGTTGATAATTTCCAAGACTGTTCAAAACGCATATAGTTTTCAGTAAAGCGCCAATGACGTAGTAGGTTTTAGACTTTTACAGTGAGAGAAGGAGGTCATACCCAAACTCTTGTTTGTGGTGATTTGTGTTCGTTTCAAACTTTATTTGCATATTCAATTTAAGTTTCATTCGTCTTAAGATTTATTTATTAATTTTCATTAATATCTACTGTATGTTTGTTTGAATTGATTGTTTATTTAATTTCTGTTCATTTTAAGTTTAATTTTTACTTCAATAGGAATTTTTTTCCTTTTCGTTTTAAGCTTGATTTTAATATTCAATCGAAGCATTACTCGCTTTAAGATCTATTTATTCATTTATATTATTACTTGTTGCATGTTTTTGTTATGATTCTTTATTTAATTTCTGTTCGTTTTGGGTTTCATTTATTCTTTAATAGTAATTTATGGTTGTTTTGAGTTTGAATTTTAAGAGGTATTCGCATCTGCTGAGCTTAAGTTTAAAATGGTCTTTACTTTTCTTCTATAAACTTATTTTTCAGAAAGTTTTTTTAAATTAATTTTTTTTCGTTCTTAATTTCAAAAAATTTAAAGTTTGCAAAAATTACTTATTTCAAAATTAAACTTAAAGAAAAATAATCAAATATTCATCAAACTATCAAAACTGATATAAAAAAAACAATATCAAGGTGAAAAAGTGGGTTTGTGTCAACCTCGGAGTTTTTATTATCTGATGTTTGAATTTTTTTTTAAATTGCTATCTATAAAATTTTATCGGATGGGTTTGGGGAAAAAGGGCGTGGGGGGACTAGATTAAGCTTCGGTCTCTTTTGACTCTTTAAAAGTGAACTAGAAATTTTTATTTTCAATCAAATCAGCCCTCTCTGACGTTTATACGTGGGGGGGGGGTAGTTGCCCTCCAATCCTTATCAACTATTAAAAAGGGCACTAGAGTTCTTCACACTAGAACTCTCGATTTCCAATCGATTGAGCCCCCTTTGAAGTTTCTACGACGACCCCTTCCATATGAAGCTCCTCTGGGAAAAAAAATAATAATAATAATCAGAGCCAACGCTATATTGTTGCATATAGTAAAGGCCATACGGCTCCAGTGTTTTATTATTTATTATTATTATTAATTTTCTTCCCAGAGGCACTTCATATGGAAGGGGTCATCGTAGAAACTTCAAAGTGGGCTCAATCGATTGGAAATCGAGAGTTCTAGTGTGAAGAACTCTAGTGCCCTTTTTAATAGTTGATAAAGATTGGAGGGCAACTACCCCCCCCCCCCACGCCCATCATTCCCCCATACACATCCAATCAAAATTTTGAGATAGCCATTTTGTTCAGCGTAATTTATTTCCAGATAGAAAATATATTTTTGAGGAGGATATTCCCCCAAAACCCTCAGGGAAAGGGTTTTAAGCTATGCCCTGGGGCCCTATAGGGTTTTCTAGCAGGCGCTGTCGTAGAAACTTCAAAAAGGACTAATTCTATTGGAAATTCTAAGGACTAGTGCTCTTTTTAATAGTCGAAAGTGATTGGAGGTCAACTAGCCCCCCCCCCCCCCGCGCTCATCATTCCCCCAAACACATCCAATGAAAATTTCGAGATACCCATTTTGTTTAGCGTAATTGATTTCCAGGTAGAAAATATGTTTTTGAGGAGAACACTCCCCCAAAACCCTTAGGGCAAGGGTTTTGAGTTATGCCCTGGGGGCATATATGGTTTTTTACAGAAGGCGTTGTCATACAAACTTCAAAAAAGGCTCATTCGATTGGAAGTTCAACGTGCTAGTGGCCTTTTTATTAGTCAAAAGTAATTGGAGGGCAACTAGCCCCCCCCCTCCACGCCCATCATTCCCCCAAACCCATCCAATCAAAATTTTGAGATAGCCATTTTGTTTAGCTTAGTTGATTTCTACATAGAAAATATGTTTTTGAGGAGAACACTCCCCAAAACCCTCAGGGCAAGGGTTTTAAGATATGCCCTGGGGGCATATCAGGTTTTTATAGATGGCGTTGTCGTAAAAACTTCAAAAAATGCTCATTCGATTGAAAATACAAAGGGCTAGTGAATTAATAGTCGAAAATGATTGGAGGGCAACTGCCCCCCCCCCACCCCCACACCCATCATTCCCCCAAACACATCCAATCAAAGTTTTGAGATAACCATTTTGTTCAGCGTATTTGATTTCCAGATAGAAAATATGATTTTGAGGAGGGCACTAGTAGAAATGGGTTATTACATCCGGACCCTATATAATTTATTCATGGTTTTTTAATCCACGAAGAGGACAGATTTATGAGAAATGGATTACATAATAAATGGCGACAAGAAGGAAACTAGATTTCTGAGAAATTGATTTATATAAACGAAGGGGAATTATTTATCCATGAAGGGTAACTCAATTTCTGAGAAATTGATTTACATAATCGGTGAGGAGTTCTATCATGAGGGGATTTCATTTTAAATATGGCTTCTCTGATCTTTAGGTCTGAGAGATAAATTAATATTCTATCGAAGCCATAATAGTGTAAGTAGGAACACCTTAGACATATTTTCAGAAATTCATACGAGATCAAGATAGATTGAATATATTTTACGCGGGAAATGGTTTCCTGGGAATTTCAAATGTGACAGCGCAGGGATGCCGAAACAAGGGAACACGCAGAAATTACTTTAGGAGATTGTTTCGGCGAAAAAAATCAATCGGCATTTTAGGGATTTTTTGGGCGAAACAGTTTGAGACATTTTAGAGGATGATTTGAGGTGAAACTATGTGGTCGTTATAATACACAATTTCCATTTGAACAGTATTGTTTGGTCCCCTACCCCAACCCCAAGGGCCCCCTACCCTCTGGGCCCCCAAAAGGGCCCCCTCCCCCCGGGCCCTAAAAGGGCCCCCTCCCACTGGCCCCCTCAAAGGGCCCCATCCCCCAGGGCCCCCAAAGGTCCCCTTCCCTCTGGGCCCCCTTTCCCTCCTGGGCCCTAAAAGAACCCCCTCCCACATTTTCTTTTACACTTTTTTGAAGTTTTTTAAAACTTTTTTTATATTATTTTTTTAACATGGTATATTTTTCAACTTTTTTTACGTATCTTAAAATGACATGAAATATGCTTACGGCTCTACCAATCGTACTCTGTGCTTGCTCATAGACACGATGCGGCTTTTCCATTGGCACTCTATGGCAGGTTATCGACACTACCTAGTTTATTGCATATATTAAATCAGTATTTTTTGCGCAGTGCAAGGATAAACACATAATTCATATCTTTAAAAAGTGAAGATGAATTATTCGACGAAAGTATGTGCACATGATAAAATCATCGTCTTGTTGAATGCTGACAAGGAGAAATACCTGAACTATGAAACAAGTACAAGTGGTAACACTTATTGGAAATGTATGCGTGTGTTGTCATGACAGCGAGAAGTTAGATTTCTTTGGAGTACCAAAACAATTCAATTATACAAATGGTTGATATGCGAAAGTAGCATTTCCAGAGAAGTTAGTACTCAAAGAGAATGCCAACATAAAAATTATAGTTGATGAAGAGGGGTATCTTCTTGCTAGTGCTATTGGTAACATGCTACCTATTGATAGAACCTTTCGTAAAATTTTAGGTATTAGCATTCAAATGAAAGCAAAGGGGAAAAAAAGGCCTACTCTTCTACTAATATCATAAACCATATCTTGTCTACGTGCCGAAACTGTTACCTTTGTAAAAATAGAGTTGTAATAGACCCTGAAATTGCCGGAAAAATAAAAAGGGCATTGGTAGAAAATATCACTAAGGAATATAAAGATGAACCGATGAAAAACAAAGTGTCAGCAAACGTTACTACCATTGATCAAACAGTTAATGAATCAAATAATATCAAAGACGAAACGTATATTGAACCTGTCGGTTACACACCAGTAAATATTGTGTATGACTCAAAATGGAATAATGATTATTCTACTGATTACGAGCTAAGAGAAGACAATAGCTACAATATCAGGAGAGAACATGTTGAACTATTTTTTGGAACAGATTCAAAATGTCCAAAGTTGCTCATTGATATTAATTATGTATCATATATAATATATTTTTTGTATTAATATTCTACGTGTCATTATTTCATTAAAATATACTATGAATTATATTGTTATGCGTTCATTATTTTTAAAGTATGCTAGCATATCAAACGATTAGAATGTCTAATAAAACATCGGAGATGTAAGAGAAGGAATTTGCATACATCTATTTTCAGACACATGGGATAACATTGACAAAATCTAAGTATCAGAGTAAATACACTTTTTCTATCAACATCTTTGTCAGATACATCGGATAAAATTGACTAAATCTAAGTATCAGATTGAATAAACTCTTTATCAACATCCTTTGTCGGATACATTGGATAACATTATCAAAATCAATGTGCTAGAGTAGATAAATTCTCTATCAACTTCCATTGTCTGATATATCAGATAAAATTGAGAAAATATAAGTATCAGAAGGAATAAATTGTTTACCAATGTCATTTGACAGATGCGTTTGACAACACTGACCAAATCTAAGTTTTACAGTGAATGAGTTCTATATCAAATTCTTTTGTCGGATAGATCTGATAACATTCACAAAATCTAAGTATCAGAGTGAATAAATTCTTTATCAACATGCTTTGTCAGATATGCTTGATAATATTGAGAAAAATCTAAGTATCAGATTGAATAAGCTCTTTATCAACATCCTTTGTCGGATACGTTGGATAACATTATCAAAATCAATGTGCTAGAGTAGATAAATTCTCTATCAACTTCCATTGTCTGATATATCAGATAAAATTGAGAAAATATAAGCATCAGAAGGAATAAATTCTTTATCAATGTCATTTGACAGATGCGTTTGATAACACTGACCAAATCTAAGTATTATAGTGGATAAATTCTATATCAACTTCTTTTTTGGATACATCAGATAACATTCACAAAATCTAAGTATCAGAGTGAATAAATTCTTTATCAACATGCTTTGTCAGATTTCTTGATAAAATTGAGAAAAATTTTAGTATCAGAGTGAGTAAATTCTTTATCAATGTCTTTCGACTGATACGTTTGATTACACTGACATAATTTAAGTATCAAATTCAACACATTCCTTATTAACATTCCTTATCGATATCATTTGTTCGATAACATTGGCAAAATCTATGTGTTAGAATAAATCTTTATCATAATCCATTGTTGGATATATCATAATGAAAAAATTGTAAGTAAGAACCAAAATGCAGAAATTTCTTTCAAGAAATTATGAAAACATTGTAAGTAAGTAGCGAACTCCTTCTTGAATTCACCTCTTGGATACACAATACAGAAATGTCATTCATGAAATTATGAAAAATTGTAATTAAGAACCAAACTGCAGTAATATCATTCATGAAACTATGAAAAAATTGTAAGTAAGTAACAAACTCGTTTTTGAATTCACCTCTTGAATATACATTACAGAAATTTCATTCAAGAAATTATGAAAAAATTGTAAGTAAGAACCAAAAATACAGAAATTTCATTCAAGAAATTATGAAAAAATTGTGCGTAAGTAACAAATTGGTTTTTGAACTCACCTCTTGGACACACAATACAGAAATTCCATTCAAGAAATTATGAAAAATTGTAAGTAAGCACCAAAATGCAGAAATTTTATTCATTTAATTATGAAAAAATGTAAGTCAGTAACAAACTCTTCCTTGAATTCTCCTCTTGGACACACAATACAGAAATTTTATTCAAGAAATTATGAAAACATTGTAAGTAAGTAAAAACTTCGTTACTGAATTCACCTCTTGAATACAAGATACAGAAATTTCATGCTTGAAATTATGAAAAAATTGTAAGTAAGAACCAAAAATACAGAAATTTCATTCAAAAACTTTGAAAAATTGTAATTAGCTAACAAACTATTTCTTGAATTCACCTCTTGGATACACAATATGGAAATTGTCATTCAAGAAATAATGAAAACATTGTAAGTAACAAAATCCTTCTGGAATTCACCTCTTGAATACAAATTATAGAAATTTCAATCGCGAAATTATGGAAAAATTGTAAGTAAATAATAAACTCTTTCTTGAATTCATCTCTGGAATACACAATACAGAAATCTCATTCATGAAATTATTAAAAATTGTAAGTAAGAATCAAAATGTAGTAATTTCGATACACAATACGGGAATTTCATCCAAGAAATTAGGAAAAATTGTAAGTAGGTAACAAACTGTTTATTGAATTCACCTCTTGAATACACAATGGAGAAATTTTTTTCAAGAAATTCTGAAAAAATTGTAAGTAAGTAACAAGTTCGTTACTGAATTCACCTCTTGGATACACAATATGGAAATTTCATTCAAGAAATCATGAAAAAATTGTAAGTAAGTACCAAACTCTGACTTGAATTCACCTCTTGGATACACAATACAGAAATTTCGTTCATTAAATTATCAAAAAATTGTAAGTAGCTATCAAACTCTTTTCTTTAATTCACCTCTTGAATACACAATACAGAAATTTCATTCAAGAAATTATGAAAAAATTGTAAGTAAATAACAAACTTTTTCTTGAATTCGCCTCATGGATACACAATAGAAAAATTTCATTCGAGAAATTATGAAAAATTATAAGTAAGAACCAAAATGAAGAAATTTATTTCAAGAAATTGTGAAAAAATTGTAAGTAAGCAACAAACTCTTTCTTGAATTCACCTCTTGGATGCACAATACAGAAATTTCGTTCAAGAAATTATGAAAAAATTGTAAGTAAGTAACAAACTGTTTTCTGAGTTCTTCTCTTGGATACAAATTACAGAAATTTCATTCATGAAATCATGAAAAAATTGTAAGTAAGTAACAAACTGTTTTTGAATTCACCTCTTGAATAGACAATACAGAAATTTCATTCATGAAACTATGAAAAAAATTGTAAGTAAGTAAGTAACAAACTGTTTCTTGAATTCGACTCTTGGATTTACACAATATAGAAATTTCATTTAAAAAACCATGAAAAAAATTGTAAGTAGGTACCAAACTCTGTCTTGAATTCACATCTTGGATACACAATACAGACATTTCGTTCATGAAACTATTAAAAAATTGTAAGTAGCTAACAAACTTTTTTCTTCAATTCATCTCTTGAATACACAATACAGAAATTTCATTCAAGAAATTAAGAAAAATTGTAAGTAAGTACCAAACTCTTTCTTGAATTCGCCTCATGGATACACAATACAGAAATTTTATTCGAGAAATTATGAAAAATTGTAAGTAAGAACCAAAATGCAGAAATTTCATTCAAGAAATTATGAAAAATTTTTAAGTAAGTACCAAACTCTTTCTTGAATTCACCTCTTGGATACACAATACAGACATTTCATTCATGAAATTATGAAAAAATTGTAAGAAGCTAACACACTCTTTCTGGAATTCCTCTCTTGAACTCACAATACAGAAACTTTATTAATGAAATTATGAAAAATTGTAAGTAAGAGCAAATATGCAGAGATTTCATTCAAAAAATTATGAAAAAATTGTAAGTAGGTACCAGACTATTTCTTGAATTCGCCTCCTGAATAGACAATGCAGAAATTTCATTCATGAAATTATGAAAAAAATTGTAAGTAAGTAAGTAACAAACTCTTCTTGAATTCGTTCTTGGATACACAATAAATAAATTTCATTTCAGAAATTATAAAAAAAATTGTATGTTAAATTTAGTTTAGAGTGCTTATAGATGGTAGGATACCATCTCAGACACACATTTATAGTGAGAGAGACAAGCAAAAGTTGGGTTAATTTAGGTTCACTTAGAGTGGCACCACTCTAAGTGAACCTAAATTAACCCAACTTTTTGTATGTCTCTCTCACTATAACTGTGTGTCTGAGATGGTGTGCTACCATCTATAAACACTCTAAACTAAATTCAACAGACAATTTTATCATAATTTCTTGAATGAAATTTCTTTATTTTGTATCCAAGAGACGAATTCAAGAAAGAGTTTGTTACTTACTTACTTACAATTTTTTCATAGTTTCATGAATGAAATTTCTGTATTGTGTATTCAAGAGGTGAATTCAAAAAGAGTTTGTTACTTACTTACAATTTTTTTATGACTTCTTGAATGAAATCTCTGCATATTGGTTCTTACTTACAATTTTTTCATAATTTCATGAATGATGTGTCTGCATTATGAATTCAAGAGCCTACTTCCAGAAAGAGTGTGTTACTTACAATTTTTCATAATTTCTTGAAAGAAATTTCTACATTTTGGGTATTACTTACAGTTTTCCATAGTTTCTCGAAGGAAATTTCTGTATTGTGCATCATTGAGGCGAATTCAAGAAAGATTTTGGTACTTACTTACAATTTTTTCATAATTTCTTGAATGAAATTACTGTATTGTGTATCCAAGAGGTGAATTTAAAAAAGAGTTTGGTACTTACTTACAATTTTTTCATGATTTCTTGAATGAAATTTCCATATTGTGTAAATCCAAGAGTCGAATTCAAGAAAGAGTTTGTTACTTACTTACTTACAATTTTTTTCATAGTTTCATGAATGAAATTTCTGTATTGTGTATTCAAGAGGTGAATTCAAGAAAAGAGTTTGTTAGCTACTTACAATTTTTTAATAATTTTATTAATGAAATTTCTGTATTTTGTGTTCAAGAGGTGAATTCAAAAAGAGTTTGTTACTTACTTACAATTTTTTCATGATTTCATGAATGAAATCTCAGTAATTTGTATCCAAGAGGTGAATTCAAAAAGAGTTTGTTACTTACTTACAATTTTCTCATAGTTTCATGAATGAAATTTCTGTATTATGTATCCAAGAGGTGAATTCAAAAAAGAGTTTGTTACTTACTTACAATTTTTTCATAGTTTCTTGAAAGAAATTTCTGCATTTTGGTTCTTACTTACAATTTTTCATAATTTCTCGAATAAAATTTCTGTATTGCGTATTCACGAGGTAAATTTAAGAAAGAGTTTGGTACTTAATTACAATTTTTTCAAAATTTCTTGAATGAAATTTCTGTATTGTGTATTCAAGAGGTGAATTCAAGAAAATAGTTTGTTAGCTACTTACAATTTTTTAGTAATTTCATGAATTAAATGTCTGTATTGTGTATCCAAGAGGTGAATTCAAGAAAAAGTTTGGTACTTACTAACAATTTGTTCATGATTTCTTGAATGAAATTTCCATATTGTGTAAATCCAAGAGTCGAGTTCAAGAAAGAGTTTGTTACTTACTTACTTACAATTTTTTTCATAGTTTATGAATGAAATTTCTGTATTGTGTATTCAAGAGGTGAATTCAAAAATAGTTTGTTACTTAATTACAATTTTTTCATGATTTCATGAATGAAATTTCTGTATTGTGTATCCAAACACTTATTGGAAATGTATGCGTGTGTTGTCATGACAGCGAGAAGTTAGATTTCTTTGGAGTACCAAAACAATTCAATTATACAAATGGTTGATATGCGAAAGTAGCATTTCCAGAGAAGTTAGTACTCAAAGAGAATGCCAACATAAAAATGATAGTTGATGAAGAGGGGTATCTTCTTGCTAGTGCTATGGGTAACATGCTACCTATTGATAGAACCTATCGTCAAATTTTAGGTATTAGCATTCAAATGAAAGCAAAGGGGAAAAAAAGGCCTACTCTTCTACTAATATCATAAACCATATCTTGTCTACGTGCCGAAACTGTTACCTTTGTAAAAATAGAGTTGTAATAGACCCTGAAATTGCCGGAAAAATAAAAAGGGCATTGGTAGAAAATATCACCAAGGAATATAAAAATGAATCGATGAAAAAAAAAGTGTCAGAAAATATTACTAAGATTGATCATACACTCAGTGAATCAAATTATACCAAAGACGAAACGTATATCGAGCCTGTCGGTGACACACCAGTAAATATTGTGTATGACTCAAAATAGAAAAATGATTATTCTACTGATTACGAGCTAAGAGAAGATAATAGCTACAATATCAGGAGAGAACAAGTTGAACTATTTTTTGGAACAGATTCAAAATGTCCAAAGTTGCTCATTGATATTAATTATGTATCATATATAATATATTTTTTGTATTAATATTCTACGTGTCATTATTTCATTAAAATATACTATGAATTATATTGTTATGCGTTCATTATTTTTAAAGTATGCTAGCATATCAAACGATTAGAATGTCTATTGAAACATCGGAGATGTAAGATAAGGATTTTGCATAAATCTATTGTCTGACACATGGGATAACATTGACAAAATCTAAGTATCAGAGTGAATGAATTTTTTCTATCAACATCCTTTGTCAGATACATCGGATAAAATTTACTAAATCTAAGTATCAGATTGAATAAGCTCTTTATCAACATCCTTTGTCGGATACGTTGGATAACATTATCAAAATCAATGTGCTAGAGTAGATAAATTCTTTATCAACTTCCATTGTCTGATATATCAGATAAAATTGAGAAAATATAAGTATCAGAAGGAATAAATTCTTTATCAATGTCATTTGACAGATGCGTTTGATAACACTGACCAAATCTAAGTATCATAGTAAATAAGTTCTATATCAACTTCTTTTGTCGGATACATCTGATAACATTCACAAAATCTAAGTATCAGAGTGAATACATTCCCTACCATCGTCCTTTGTCAGATATGCTTGATAATATTGAGAAAAATCTAAGTATCAGATTGAATAAACTCTTTATCAACATCCTTTGTCGGATACGTTGGATAACATTATCAAAATAAGTGTGCTAGAGTAGATAAATTCTTTATCAACTTCCATTGTCTGATATATCAGATAAAATTGAGAAAATATAAGTATCAGAATGAATAAATTCTTTATCAATGTCATTTGACAGATGCGTTTGATAACACTGACCAAATCTAAGTATCATAGTTGATAAATTCTATATCAACTTCTTTGTCGGATACATCAGATAACATTCACAAAATCTAAGTATCAGAGTGAATAAATTCTCTATCAATATACTTTGTCAGATTTCTTGATAAAATTGAGAAAAATTTTAGTATCAGAGTGACTAAATTCTTTATCAATGTCTTTTGAGATATACGTTTGATAATACTACTAAAATTTCAGCACAAGTTTGAACAAATTCCTCATTAATATTGTTTATTGATATCATTTTTCAGATAAGTTGGATAACATTGACAAAATCAATGTATTAGAACGAACAAATTCTCTATCATTATCCATTGTTAGATAAATTATAATGAAAAATTGTAAGTAAGAACCAAAATGCAGAAATTTCTTTCAAGAAATTATGAAAACATTGTAAGTAAGTAGCGAACTCCTTCTTGAATTCACCTCTTGGATACACAATACAGAAATGTCATTCATGAAATTATGAAAAATTGTAATTAAGAACCAAACTGCAGTAATATCATTCATGAAACTATGAAAAAATTGTAAGTAAGTAACAAACTCCTTCTTGAATTCACCTCTTGAATACACATTACAGAAATTTCATTCATGAAATTATGACAAAATTGTTAGTAAGAACCAAAAATACAGAAATTTCATTCAAGAAATTATGAAAAAATTGTGCGTAAGTAACAAATTGGTTTTTGAACTCACCTCTTGGACACACAATACAGAAATTCCATTCAAGAAATTATGAAAAATTGTAAGTAAGCACCAAAATGCAGAAATTTTATTCATTTAATTATGAAAAAATGTAAGTCAGTAACAAACTCTTCCTTGAATTCTCCTCTTGGACACACAATACAGAAATTTTATTCAAGAAATTATGAAAACATTGTAAGTAAGTAAAAACTTCGTTACTGAATTCACCTCTTGAATACAAGATACAGAAATTTCATTCAAGAAAATATGAAAAATTTGTAAGTAAGTAACAAATGCAAAAATTTCATTCAAAAAAATATGAAAAATTGTAAGTAGCTAACAAACTCTTTCTTGAATTCACCTCTTGGATACACAATATGGAAATTTCATTCATGAAATTATGAAAAAATTGTAAGTAAGTAACAAACTCCTTCTTGAATTCACCTCTTGGATACACATTAGAGAAATTTCAATCGTGAAATTATGAAAAAATTGTAAGTAAGTAACAAACTCTTTCTTGAATTCATCTCTGGAATACAAAATACAGAAATTTCATTCATGAAATTATGAAAAAATTGTAAGTAAGAATCAAAATGTATAAATTTTGATACACAATACGGGAATTTCATCCAAGAAATTAGGAATAATTGTAAGTAGGTAACAAACTGTTTATTGAATTCACCTCCTGAATACACAATGGAGAAATTTCTTTCAAAAAATTATGAAAAAATTTTAAGCAAGTAACAAGTTCGTTACTGAATTCACCGCTTGGATACACAATATGGAAATTTCAGTCAAGAAATCATGAAAAAATTGTAAGTAAGTAACAAAATTCTTTCTTGATTTCACCTCTTGGATACACAATACAGACATTTCGTTCATGAAATTATGAAAAAATGTAAGAAGCTAACAAACTCTTTCTTGAATTCACCTCTTGAATACACAATACAGAAATTTCATTCAAGAAATTATGAAAAAATTGTAAGTAAATAACAAACTTTTTCTTGAATTCGCCTCATGGATACACAATAGAAAAATTTCATTCGAGAAATTATGAAAAATTATAAGTAAGAACCAAAATGAAGAAATTTTGTTCAAGAAATTGTGAAAAAATTGTAAGTAAGCAACAAACTCTTTCTTGAATTCACCTCGTGGATGCACAATACAGAAATTTCATTCAAGAAATTATGAAAAAATTGTAAGTAAGTAACAAACTGTTTTCTGAATTCTTCTCTTGGATACAAATTACAGAAATTTCATTCATGAAATCATGAAAAAATTGTAAGTAAGTAACAAACTGTTTTTGAATTCCCCTCTTGAATACACAATGCAGAAATTTCATTTATGAAACTATGAAAAAAATTGTAAGTAAGTAAGTAACAAACTGTCTCTTGAATTCGACTCTTGGATTTACACAATATGGAAATTTCATTCAAGAAATCATGAAAAAATTCTAAGTAAGTACCAAACTCTTTCTTGAATTCACCTCTTGTATACACAATACAGATATTTCATTCATGAGATTATTAAAAAATTGTAAGTAGCTAACAAACTTTTTTCTTCAATTCATCTCTTGGATACACAATACAGAAATATCATTCATGAAATCATGAAAAAATTTTAAGTAAGTACCAAACTCTTTCTTGAATTCACCTCATGGATACACAATACAGAAATTTCATTCGAGAAACTATGAAAAATTGTAAGTAAGAAAAAAAATGCAAAAATTTCATTCAAAAAATCATGAAAAAAATTGTAAGTAGGTAACAAACTATTTCTTGAATTCACCTCTTGGATACACAATATAGAAATTTCGTTCTTTACACAATGACAAAATTGTAAGAAGCTATCACAATCTTTTCTTTAATACACCTCTTGAATACACAATACAGAAACTATATTCAAGAAATTATGAAAAAATGTAAGTAAGAACCAAAATGCAGAGATTTCATTTCATGAAATCATGAAAAAATTGTAAGTAAGTAACAAACTCGTTTTTGAATTCACCTCTTGGATACACAACACGGAAATTTCATTCGTGACATTATGAAAAAAATTGCTAGTAAGTAAGTAACAAACTCTTTCTTGAATTCATCTCTTGGATACACAATACAGAAATTTCATTTAAGAAATTATAAAAAAAATTGTATGTTAAATTTAGTTTAGAGTGCTTATAGATGGTAGGATACCATCTCAGACACACATTTATAGTGAGAGAGACAAGCAAAGAGTTGGGTTAATTTAGGTTCACTTAGAGTGGCACCACTCTAAGTAAACCTAAATTAACCCAACTTTTTGTATGTCTCTCTCACTATAACTGTGTGTCTGAGATGGTGTGTTACCATCTATAAACACTCTAAACTAAATTCAACAGACAATTTTATCATAATTTCTTGAATGAAATTTCTTTATTTTGTATCCAAGAGACGAATTCAAGAAAGAGTTTGTTACTTACTTACTTACAATTTTTTCATAGTTTCATGAATGAAATTTCTGTATTGTGTATTCAAGTGGTGAATTCAAAAAGAGTTTGTTACTTACTTACAATTTTTTTATGACTTCTTGAATGATATCTATGCATATTGGTTCTTACTTACAATTTTTCATAATTTCATGAATGATGTTTCTGTATTATGAATCCAAGAGGTGACTTCCAGAAAGAGTGTGTTACCTACTTACAATTTTTTCATAATTTCTTGAATGAAATTTCTACATTTTGGTTCTTACTTACAGTTTTTCATAATTACTCGAAGGAAATTTCGGTATTATGTATCCATGAGGCGAATTCAAGAAAGAGTTTGGTACTTACTTACAATTTTTTCATAATTTCTTGAATGAAATTACTGTATTGTGTATCCAAGAGGTGAATTCAAAAAAGAGTTTGGTACTTCCTTACAATTTTTTCATGATTTCTTGAATGAAATTTCCAATTGTGTAAATCCAAGAGTCGAATTCAAGAAAGAGTTTGTTACTTACTTACTTACAATTTTTTTCATAGTTTCATGAATGAAATTTCTGTATTGTGTATTCAAGAGGTGAATTCAAGAAAAGAGTTTGTTAGCTACTTACAATTTTTTAATAATTTTATTAATGAAATTTCTGTATTTTGTGTTCAAGAGGTGAATTCAAAAAGAGTTTGTTACTTACTTACAATTTTTTCATGATTTCATGAATGAAATCTCTGTAATTTGTATCCAAGAGGTGAATTCAAAAAGAGTTTGCTACTTACTTACAATTTTCTCATAGTTTCATGAATGAAATTTCTGTATTATGTATCCAAGAGGTGAATTCAAAAAAGAGTTTGTTACTTACAATTTTTTCATAGTTTCTTGAAAGAAATTTCTGCATTTTGGTTCTTACTTACAATTTTTCATAATTTCTCGAATAAAATTTCTGTATTGCGTATTCACGAGGTAAATTTAAGAAAGAGTTTGGTACTTAATTACAATTTTTTCAAAATTTCTTGAATGAAATTTCTGTATTGTGTATTCAAGAGGTGAATTCAAGAAAATAGTTTGTTAGCTACTTACAATTTTTTAGTAATTTCATGAATTAAATGTCTGTATTGTGTATCCAAGAGGTGAATTCAAGAAAAAGTTTGGTACTTACTAACAATTTGTTCTTGATTTCTTGAATGAAATTTCCATATTGTGTAAATCCAAGAGTCGAGTTCAAGAAAGAGTTTGTTACTTACTTACTTACAATTTTTTTCATAGTTTATGAATGAAATGTCTGCATTGTGTATCCAAGAGGTAAATTCAAAAATAGTTTGTTACTTACTTACAATTTTTTCATAATTTGATCAATGAAATTTCTGTATTGTGTATCCAAGAGGTGAATTCAAGAAAGAGTTTTTTACTTGCTTACAATTTTTTCATAATTCTTGAAAGAAATTTCTGCATTTTGATTCTTACTTACAATTTTTCATAATTTATCGAATGAAATTTTTGTATTGTGTATCCATGAGGCAAATTCAAGAAAAGAGTTTGTTAGCTACTTATAATTTTTTAATAATTTCATGAATGAAATATCTGTATTGTGTATCCAAGAGGTGAATTAAAAAAAAAGTTAGGTACTTATTTACAATTTTTTCATAATTTCTTGAATGAAATTTCCATATTGTGTATCCAAGAGGTGAATTCAGTAAAGAACTTGTTACTTACTTACAATTTTTTCATAATTTCTTGAAAGAAATTTCTGCATTGTGTATTCAGGAGGTGAATTCAATAAAGTTTTTTACCTACTTACAATTTTTCATAATTTCTTGAATAAAATATCCGTATTGTGTATCGAAATTTCTGCATTTTGATTCTTACTTACAATTTTTTCATAATTTCATGAATGAGATTTCTGTATTGTGTATTCCAGAGATGATTTCAAGAAAGGGTTTGGTACTTACTTACAATTTTTTCAAAATTTCATGATTGAAATTTCTGTAATTTGTATTCAAGAGGTGAATTCAAGAAGGAGTTTGTTACTTACTTACAATGTTTTCATAATTTCTTGAATGACATTTCTGTATTGCGTATCCAAGAGGTGAATTCAAGAAGGGGTTTGGTACTTACAATGTTTTCATAATTTCTTGAATGAAATTTCCATGTTGTGTATTCAAGAGGTGAATTCAAGAAAGAGTTACAATTTTTCATGATTTCATGAATGAATTTTCTTTAATTTGTATACAAGAGGTGAATTCAAAAAAGAGTTTGTTACTTACATACAATTTTTTCATAATTTCTTGAAAGAAATTTCTGCATTTTGGTTCTTACTTACAATTTTTCATAATTTCTCGAATGAAATTTCTGTATTGTGCATCCATGAGGCGAATTCAAGAAAGAGTTTGGTACATACTTACAATTTTTTCATAATTTCCTTGGATGAAATTTCTGTATTGTATATACAAAAGGTTAATTCAAGAAAAGAGTTTGTTAGCTACTTACAATTTTTTCATAATTTCAAGAATGAAATGTCTGTATTGTGTATCCAAGAGCTGAATTCAAGAAATAGTTTGTTGCTTACTGACTATTTTTTCACAATTTCTTGAATGAAATTTCTGCATTTTGGTTTTTAGTTACAATTTTTCATAATTTCATGAATGAAATTTCTGTATTTTGTATCCATGAGGCGAATTCAAGAAAGATTTTGGTACTTACTTACAATATTTTCATAATTTCTTGAATGAAATTTCTGTATTGTGTATCCAAAAGGTGAATTCAAAAAAGAGTTTGGTACTTCCTTACAATTTTTTCATGATTTCTTGAATGAAATTTCCATATTGTGTAAATCCAAGAGTCGAATTCAAGAAAGAGTTTGTTACTTACTTACTTACAATTTTTTTCATAGTTTCATGAATGAAATTTCTGTATTGTGTATTCAAGAGGTGAATTCAAGAAAAGAGTTTGTTAGCTACTTACAATTTTTTAATAATTTCATTTATGTTATTTCTGTATTTTGTATTCAAGAGGTGAATTCAAAAAGAGTTTGTTACTTACTTACAATTTTTTCATGATTTCATGAATGAAATTTCAGTAATTTGTATCCAGGAGGTGAATTCAAAAAGAGTTTGTTACTTACTTACAATTTTTTCATAATTTCATGAATGAAATTTCTGTATTGTGTATCCAAGAGGTGAATTCAAGAAAGAGTTTGTTACTTACAATTTTTTCATAATTTCTTGAAAGAAATTTCTGCATTTTGGTTCTTACTTACAATTTTTCATAATTTCTCGAATGAAATTTCTGTATTGTGCATCCACGAGGCGAATTTAAGAAAGAGTTTGGTACTTACTTACAATTTTTTCAAAATTTTTTGAATGAAATTTCTGTATTGTGTATTCAAGAGGTGAACTCAAGAAAAGAGTTTGTTAGCTACTTACAATTTTTTAGTAATTTCATGAATTAAATGTCTGTATTGTGTATCCAAGAGGTGAATTCAAGAAAAAGTTTGGTTCTTACTAACAATTTGTTCATGATTTCTTGAATGAAATTTCCATATTGTGTAAATCCAAGAGTCGAGTTCAAGAAAGAGTTTGTTACTTACTTACTTACAATTTTTTTCATAGTTTCATAAATGAAATTTCTGTATTGTGTATTCAAGAGGTGAATTCAAAAACAGTTTGTTACTTACTTACAATTTTTTCATAATTTCATGAATGAAATTTCTGTATTGTGTATCCAAGAGGTGAATTCAAGAAACAGTTTGTTACTTACTTACAATTTTTTCATAGATTCTTGAAAGAAATTTCTGCATTTTGATTCTTACTTACAATTTTTTTATAATTTCTCGAATGAAATTTTTGTATTGTGTATCCATGAGGCAAATTCAAGAAAAGAGTTTGTTAGCTTCTTATAATTTTTTAATAATTTCATGAATGAAATATCTGTATTGTGTATCCAAGAGGTGAATTAAAAAAAAAGTTAGGTACTTATTTACAATTTTTTCATGATTTCTTGAATGAAATTTCCATATTGTGTATCCAAGCGGTGAATTCAGTAACGAACTTGTTACTTGCTTAAAATTTTTTCATAATTTTTTGAAAGAAATTTCTGCATTGTGTATTCAGGAGATGAATTCAATAAAGAGTTTTTTTTACCTACTTACCATTTTTCATATTTTCTTGAATAAAATATCCGTATTGTGTATTTAAATTTATGCATTTTGACTCTTACTTAATTTTTCATAATTTCATGAATGAGATTTCTGTATTGTGCATTCCAGAGATGCATTCAAGAAAGGGTTTAGTACTTACTTACAATCTTTTCAAAATTTCATGATTGAAATTTCTCTAATTTGTATTCAAGAGGTGAATTCAAGAAGGAGTTTGTTACTTACTTACAATGTTTTCATAATCTCTTGAATGACATTTCTATATTGCGTATTAAAGAGGTGAATTCAAGAAGGGGTTTGTTACTTACAATGTTTTTTATTAATTCTTGGATGAAATTTCAATATTGTGTATCCAAGAGGTGAATTCAAGAAATAGTTACAATTTTTCATGATTTCATGAATGAATTTTTTGTAATTGGTATACAAGAGGTGAATTCAAAAAAGAGTTTGTTACTTACTTACAATTTTTTCATAATTTCTTGAATGAAATTTCTGCATTTTGGTTCTTACTTGCAATTTTTCATAATTTCTCGAATGAAATTTCTGTATTGTGTATCCTTGAGGTGAATTCAAGAAAGAGTTTGGTACTTACTTACAATTTTTTCATAATTTCCTTGGATGAAATTTCTGTATTGTGTATACAAAAGGTTAATTCAATAAAGGAGTTTGTTAGCTACTTACAATTTTTTAATAATTTCATCAATGAAATGTTTGTATTGTGTATCCAAGAGGTGAATTCAAGAAAGAGTTTGGTACTTACTTACAATTTTTTCATAATTTCTCGAATGAAATTTCTGTATTGTGCATTCGACAGGTGAATTAAAGAAAAAAGTTTGATAGCTACTTACAATTTTTTGATAGTTTAATGAACGAAATTTCTGTATTGTGTATCCAAGAGGTGAATTCAAGACAGAGTTTGGTACCTACTTACAATTTTTTTCATGATTTTTTGAATGAAATTTCTATATTGTGTAAATCCAAGAGTCGAATTCAAGACAGAGTTTGTTACTTACTTACTTACAATTTTTATCATAGTTTCATGAATGAAATTTCTGTATTGTGTATTCAGGAGGTGAATTCAAAAAGAGTTTGTTACTTACTTAAAATTTTTTCATGATTTTATGAATGAAATTTCTGTAATTTGTATCCAAGAGGTGAATTCAAAAAAGAGTTTGTTACTTACTTACAATTTTTTCATAATTTCTAGAAAGAAATTTCTGCATTTTGGTTCTTACTTACAATTTTTCATAATTTTTCGAGTATTGTGGATCCATGAGGCGAATTCAAGAAAGAGTTTGGTACTTACTTACAATATTTTCATAATTTCTTGAATGAAATTTCTGTATTGTGTATTCAAGAGGTGAATTCGAGAAAAGAGTTTGTTAGCTACTTACAATTTTTTATAATTTCATGAATGAAATTTCTGTATTAAGTATCCAAGAGGTGAATTCAAGTAAGAGTTTGGTACTTACTTACAATTTTTTCATGATTTCTTGAATGAAATTTCCATATTGTGTATCCAAGAGGTGAATTCAGTAACGAAATTGTTACTTACTTACAATTTTTTCAGAATTTCTTGAAAAAAATTTCTCCATTGTGTATTCAGGAGGTGAATTCAATACACAGTTTCTTACCTACTTACAATTTTTCATAATTTCTTGAATGAAATTCCCGTATTGTGTATCGAAATTTCTGCATTTTGATTATTACTTACAATTTTTCATAATTTCATGAATGAGATTTCTGTATTGTGTATTCCAGAGATAATTCAAGAAAGATTTTGGTATTACTTACAATTTTTTCAAAATTTCATGATTGAAATTTCTGTAATTTGTATTCAAGAGGTGAATTCAAGAAGGAGTTTGTTACTTACTTACAATGTTTTCATAATTTCTTGAATGACATTTCTGTATTTCTGTATTCAAGAAGGGGTTTGGTACTTACAATGTTTTTTATAATTTCTTGGATGAAATTTCCATATTGTGTATCCAAGAGGTGAATTCAAGAAAGAGTTTGTTAGCTACTTTGAATTTTTCATAATTTTTGAATGAAATTTATGCATTTTGGCTCTTACTTAAAAAAATTTCATAATTTCATGAATGAAATTTCTGTATTGTGTATTCAAGAGGTGAATTCAGTAACGAACTTGTTACTTACTTACAATGTTTTCATAATTTCTTGAATAGAATTTCTATATTGTCTGTCCAAGAGGTGAATTCAAGATAGAGTTTGTTACCGACTTGCAATTTTTCATAATTACATGAATGGAATTTCTGCATTTTGGTGCTTACTTACAATTTTTCATAAGTTCTTGAATGAATTTTTGTATTGTGTGTCCGAGAGGTGAATTAAAAAACCAACTTGTTACTTACTAACAATTTTTTCATAGTTTCTAGAATGAAATTTCTGTATTTTTGGTTCTTACTTACAATTTTTTCATAATTTCATAAATGAAATTTCTATAATGTGTATTCAAGAGGTGAATTCAAAAAGGACTTTATTACTTACTTACAATTTTTTCATAGTTCCATGAATGAAATTTCTGCATTTTGGTTCTTAATTACAATTTTCATAATTTCATGAATGACATTTCTGAAGTTTGTATCCAAGAGGTGAATTCAAGAAGGAGTTTGTTACTTACTTACAATGTTTTCATAATTTCTTGAAAGAAATTTCTGCATTTTGGTTCTTACTTACAATTTTTTTATTATGATATATCCAACAACGGATGATGATAAAGAATTTATTCATTCTAATGCAGAGATTTTGTCAATATTATCTGACGTATCCGACAAATGATATCGATAAAGAGTGTTATTAAGGAATTTGTTCAATTTGATACTTAAATTATTTCAGTGTTATCAAACGTATCTGTCAAAAGACATTGATAAAGAATTTATTCACTCTGATACTTAGATTGCATCAATTTTATCAAGCATATCTGACAAAGCATTCTATGTAAGAATTCTATCTTCAATGTAAAAATTTAGAACTGAACTTTAAATTTTTATGTCATGGTGAACTTAAAACTGAAGTGGAAGCTTTTTATTTTCTCTGGAGAAATTAGAATTGAATTGTGTTCTTTGGTAAAATTCAGAAGAGAACTTGAATATTCACGATCAAAATATAACTTTTCCAATCTTCTATGAAAAATTTGGAACAGAACTAAATTTTTTTCATCTCTATGTGAACAGTCAGAACTGATTTTAAGAAAATTTAGAATTAAAGTGAAACTTTTTATCTTCATGAAAAATAATTACATTCATAGTATAACTTTTCCTATCTTATACGGAAAAATTTAGAACAGAACTTTAAATTTTTTATGTCTTGGTGAACTTAAAACTGAAGTGGAAGCTTTTTTATTTTCTCTGGAGAAATTAGAATTGAATTTTGCTCGTTGGTAAAATTCAGAAGAGAACTTGAACTTTTCTATCTTCTATGAAAAATTTGGAAGTATTTTAAATTTTCATCTCTTTGAGAAAAATCTGAACTGAAGTGGAAAATTTTTATATTATTTTGGGAAAATAGAATTGATTAATAACTTATTTCATTTTCATTAAGAAAATTCAGAATCGAAATTGAACTTTTCTTCTTCCGGGAAAATATTTGGAACAGAACTTTAAATTTTTTCATCTCTTTGAAAAAGGTCGGAACTGAATTTAAGAAAATTTAGAATTAAAGTGAAACTTTTTATCCTCATAGAAAATAATCACAATCATAGTATAACTTTTCCTATCTTCTACGGAAAAATTTAGAAGTGAACATTAAAATTTTTTATGTCTTGGTGAACTTAAAACTGAAGTGGAAGCTTTTTTTTTCTCTGGTGAAATTAGAATTGAATTGTGTTCTTTGGTAAAATTCAGAAAAGAACTTGAACTTTTCTATCTTCTAAGAAATATTTGGAACAGTATTTTAAATTTTTTATCTCTTTGAGAAAAATCTGAACTGAAGTGGAAACTTTTTATATTATTTGGAAAAATAGAAATGATCAATAACTTATTTCATTTTCATTAAGAAAATTCAGAATCGAAGTTGAACTTTTCTTCTTCCGGGAAAATATTTGGAACAGAACTTTAAATTTTTTCATCTCTTTGAGAAAAGCCGGAACTGAATTTAAAAAAATTTAGAATTAAAGTGAAACTTTTTATCTTCTTAGAAAATAATCACAATCATGGTATAACTTTTCCTATCTTCTAAGGAAAAATTTAGAACTGAACTTTAAATTTTTAATGTCTTGGTGAACTTAAAACTGAAGTGGAAGCTTTTTATTTTCTCTGGAGAAATTAAAATTGAATTGTGTTCTTTGGTAAAATTCAAAAGAGAACTTGAACTTTTCTATCTTCTAAGAAAAATTTGGAACAGAACATCTTCTAAAATCATCTTTTAAAATGTCTCTAACTGTTTCGCATAAATAATTCCCTAAAATGCCTAAAACGGTTTCGCCCATTTCAACTTGTAAAATGGGTTTAGGATGGTCATTAAGAAAATAACTTGTTCTGAAAAGATATAATAAAACCTTAAAAAAAGTATTAAAAATATGGAGGGGACTCTTTGGGGCCCGGGGAGGGCCTTTGGGGGTCTGGGGGGCCGGGTGGGAGCCCAGGGAACCTTTGGAGACCGGGGGGTTCCTTCGAGATTGGGGTATGGGGATCGGAGCCCTTTGGGTCGGGGTAGGGCGATCGGGGCCCTTTGGGGTTGGGGTAGAGGACCTCACGACACTGTTCAAATAGAACTTGTTTACTATAACGACCACACCCAAAACCTCTTCTAAAACCTTTTCTAAAATCATCTTTTAAAATGTCTCTAACTGTTTCGCCGAAATAATTCCCTAAAATGTCTAAAACAGTTTCACCCAAATAATCCCTAGACGTAATCTCAGCGTGTTCCTTTTGTTTTTGGCATCTCTGTGCTTTCACATTTCAAATTTCTAGGAAACCCTTTCCTACGTTAATCTCTTCATCTCATAAATATTCCTAGCTACACTATTAAGGTTTCGTTAGAATATCAATTTATCTCTGCGACTTAAAGCTCAGTGAAGCCGTATTTAAAAATAGAATTTCTATCTCTTTAGACTCCCACATAATTCCAAGATAACAAGTGATGTCATTTCTAATTCCTGACACTAAAGATCAATGAAGCCCTATTTAAAAATAGAATATTAATTTTTCTCTCTGACCTAAAGAACGTTTATCCCTCAGACCTAAGATTAAAGAAGCCATAATGTTTCTTAATTCCCCTTTCGTGAATCAATAATTCCCCGCTGATTATGTAAATCAATTTCTCAGGTTAGGTTAGCCTAAAGATCAAAGAAACCATAATGTTTCTTAATTCCCCTTTCGTGAATCAATAATTTCCCCGCAGATTATGTAAATCAATTTCTCAGGTTAGGTTAGCCAAACAACAAAGAAGCCATGTTTGTTTCTTAATTCCCCTTTCGTGAATCAATAATTCCCCTCGATTATGTAAATCACCCCATTGTCATTACACCTGGACAAACAACAACAAATAACTCGACCTTGAAACATCCATCAAAGTGAGAAAATTCCTGTTTTTCCATTCTCACTGACATAAATTGATGTTGACATCCATTAAAGTGAGAAAGTTCCTGTTTTTTCATTCTCACTGACAAAAACCATAAAACAGACATGAAATGCTGTTGACATCCATGACAAACATCAAATAAATTGACCAACACCCATAATCGTCCAAGAAAACATCCATCAAAGTGAGAAAGTTCCTGTTTTTCCATTCTCACTGACAAAAACCATAAAACAGACATAAATTGCTGTTAACATCCATCAAAGTGAGAAAGTTCCTGTTTTTCAAATTCTCACTGACAAAAACCATAAAACAGACATAAATTGTTGTTGACATCCATGAAAAACATCAAATAAATTGACCAACACACATAACCGTCCAAGAAAACATCCATAAAAGTGAGAAAATTCATGTTTTTTCAAGTGAGAAAATTCCTGTTTTTTCATTCTCACTGAGAAAACCATAAACCGCGTGGTAATGCCACGATTAATTGAGGCCTTTCTACTAATAAATTACTATTAAAGAATAAATGAAACCCGAAACGAACAAAAATTAAATAAACAATCATAGCAAAAACATACAACAAGTAATAATATAAATGAATAAATAGGTCTTAAAGCGAGTAATGCTTAGATTGAATATTTAAAATCAAGCTTAAAACGAAAAAAAAAATTTCCTATTGAAGTATAAATGAAACTTAAAACGAACTGAAATTAAATAAACAATCATTGCAAACAAACATACAATAGATATTAATGTAATTTAATAAATAAATCTTAAAACGAATGAAACTTAAATTGATTATGCAAATCAAGCTTGAAACGAACAAAAATCACCACAAACAAGAGTTTGGGTATGACCTCCTCTCACTGTAAAAGTCTAAAACCTACTGCGTCATTGACGCTTTACTGATAACCAATTTTATGACAAATATTTTTTTGTACTTAATATTGAAAATAAACATTAAAATTATAGTAACATTTTGAACTGATGAGCATTCAGCAGTTAATATCATTATACATCAAATATTCAGTTTAATTTATTAGCTCTTTTTAATGTTCTTAAAGACGAATATAGTTTCCCTACAAATAAGTGTTTGGATACTGCCTCCTTTCCTAACTGTAAATAAAAACCAAAAGCCTATTGCGTCATTAGCGCTTAAATGAAAATGGTTTATATTAAAAAAATTTTATTTTACATTTCTTAAAGTATTTAAAGTAAAAATACAATTACAGTGAAATAAATTCTTGAGTAGATGGATCTTTAAACAATTAATATCATTATACATCAAATATTCAATTTGATGTAGTTTATATTTTCCAAGACTGTTCAAAACGCATATAGTTTTCAGTAAAGCGCCAATGACGCAGTAGGTTTCAAATTTTTACAGTGAGAGAAGGAGGTCATACCCAAACTCTTGTTTGTAGTGATTTTTGTTCGTTTCAAACTTTATTTGCATATTCAATTTAAGTTTCATTCGTCTTAAGATTTATTTATTAATTTACAAGTTCCTGGTAATAAACCACGTGGTAATGTCACGATCAATTGAGGCCTTTCTACTTTTATTGTCGTTCTGAGTTCGAATTTTAAAAGGTATTTGCATCTACTGACCTTAAGTTTAAAATGACCTTTACTTTTCGTTGAAAAACTTATTTTTCGGAAAGTTTACTTTTCAATTAATTACTAATAAAAGCAGATGTTGAAAAATTTTACCTAGCAATGTGAAGTGTAAATACAAAATGTCAATCGAATTAAAAAATTTTACTGTATCAGAGTGTGCAGCAGACAGTAGCTGGTGTAGCTGTATCTAATATCTAATGCACAGTAGTGGCTGTCAACAGGGACATCTACCCTTCTCCGCCAGAGGGGTTTGACATCAGTGTGCCACTTTAAAATGTTAGTAAGGCTCATATTGGTGTTCACCCCAAACAAGCAATCAAGAAATTGTTATGGATGCGGTTGAATTCGTTAACAAATAACGAGGTAATCATAAAGAACAGAAAAAATACTCAAAATGACAAGAAAGAATAAAAGAAATCATCACATAGCTATTTAAAAGCCCCATCGTTTGTGTACTTTCTTATGTGGGGAAATGGTTTGCTCCAATTGTTAGAAGAAACGGTGTCATGGAAAGAGCACTTTGAAAACAGGTTGTTTTAGTGCTGTATAATCAAACTGGAAACATCGCAATGAGGAAAATATTCCATCAAATCTCTTTGTTTATTCTTGGAGCGATGCTTCAACAGATGGAAGCTAAATATGAAAATGACCTATTTATTAAGCTAAATAACGGACTTGTAACAAAATTGGCATTTCATATTGTACCCAAGCCCAGGGGGGCATGCATTGTAGGAGACAAACCAATCTATATTAACACACTGAGGCCCAAGATCGTTAATAACTAAAATGTTTAAGGGGGGAGCAAGGAATTTTACTGACTAGCTGGTCATTTTTACTTACTGTTTTTTTTTACCAATAATTAGCATAATATCCGTTTTGAGTACGATACGTATAATCACTCCAAGAGTCGGGAAAACCACTGCAAATACCGACCGAGATCGAGATTTCGGTATATATCATGTCACTATTTTCATGCTCTTTATTTAAGTTAAAAATTTAAGTTAAAAATATGGTCACTAATTAAATGCAGGGAATTTGTCACAATATAATGTTACACAATACTGTGATCATACTTTGACTTATCCTGTATCTTTAATCAGGCAGTGCTATTATGCACGAGAAAGACACTACTTCCATTAAGGTAGGAAATGAAAGTTCCAAATTAATACACTCAGTCATTCTTGAGTTACGCCCTTTTGACAACCCGTATTCACATAACGTGTTTTGATTTAATTCAACACTACCCTCAACCTTCTCTCAAAGGATCATCTGAATGTTCTTTGTCCTTTCAGAAAGTATTGGTCGAACAAGCAAACCTTTTTAATAACACATACTGTATGTAAACAGTGAATGAATTGCTTAACTTATAGTCCTTGTTCTGGGGACTCTGAGGGGGTCAACGTCCCCAAAGGAATAATTACAGGATCTGTCAACAACGCTGAAGAAAGTAGACGTCTCAAGAATTTTATTTGACGTTTGTTTCGGAAAATGATGGTCTTGGGAGTGGGGGGGGGCTGATTGCCCTCAATTCACATTTGACTTTAAGAAAAAGCACCATAACTTCCAATTTCAATTCAAATGAACCCTATTCAAAGTTTATACCCCCATCCATTCGATTAAAACCTTTTATGACATCGGGGCATTACTAAAGACCCTTGGCTAAAGGTTCTGGGGGGCTATTTCAACCCCGAAGGCCTTTTTTATATGATCTTTGGATTATTTTGAACAAAATGGCAATCTCAAGATTTCTATCGGATGCTTTTGGGAAAAAGAAGACGTGGATGGGGAAAGTTGCGCTCTTACCACTTTTGACTCTTAAAAAAGACACTAGGATTCCAATTTAATGAGCCACCTCCTAAGTTTATACGACTAATCTTTCAATAAAAACCTTAAATGTTAACAATAGGTCACTAATGTAATTTATAGCCCTTGTCCTGACGGCCATGGGGGGTAGTCATCCCCAAATACATAATTACTGGACCCCTAAACTACGTTTAACAAAATAGATATTCCAAAATTTTGATTGGATGTATTTGGGGAAATGACTGGTGAGGGGGAGGAGCTGTTTGTCCTCCTACCACTTTTGACCATTAAAAAGGGCACTAAATCTTTTAATGTATAATCTAGTGAGCCCCTCCGAGGTTTTTACGACGGCCACCCTTTCTATAAAAGCCCTGTATCCCCTCAGGACATAAATTACAACCATTGCCCCGAGGTCTTGGGGGGGAAGGGTAATATTTCAAGATATAATTACTATACTTTTCAACTACGTTGAACAAAACGGTTGTCTCAAAATTTTGATTGGATGTATTTGGGGAAATGATGGGCTAGGTTGCCCTCAATTCTCTTTTAACTATGAGAAAGTGCAATAGAACTTGCAATTTACAATCAAATTAGCCCTTTTTGAAGTTTATACAACTGATTCTTATACGAGTGCCCTGGTCTAGAAAAAATATATATAGGTTGTGCCCAAATCGTTCTTTACTTGAGGAGCGTAATTGTGCTTCCCATGATCTTTGGTCCATTTTTTTTTTTTAACAAATGGCTATATCAAAATTTCTATCAGATACTTTTTCGGAAAATAGGACGTGTGTGTAGGGGGGGGTAGCTTCCCTCGGACTCGGACTTCCCTTCCACTATTCAAAAGGGCACTAGAGCATCTGATTACTAATCCAGTGAGCCCCATCCGAAGTTTATACGACCACTCTTTCTATGCCCCCTTTTCTTATATGCCCCCAGGGCAAAACTTTCAATCCTTGTTATGAAGGCGGTGGGGGGGGGGGGGGGTTGTCATCCTCAAAGACATAATATTTGAGGTTTTAACTGATTTGAACAAAATGGCTATCTCCAAATTTTGATTCAATGGGTTTGGGAAATGATAGGCCTGGGGATAGGGCTGGTTTTCCTAAAATTACTTCCGATTATTAAAAAGAGCACTACCCCGAATGAGTCGTTTTTAGAATTTTATACGACAACTGATTCTATAAGAAGTGCCGTGGACTAAACAAACCCAAAAAAAGAAGAAATTAATAATACCTTGTGCCCACATCGCTCTTTACTTAGGCAGCGCTATTGCGCTGCCTATGATATAGATTATAGTGTTATTCTTTTTTGGTTGTTGTGCTACCTTTTAGCGATTGAACGTCAGAAAAACCTTGAGATTAATAGTGTACACGTTGATGTGAATGTTGTGCCCACTAAAATCTTATATATACATAAACAAATCTTATTTAGGCAGTAGAAATTGTACGAATATAGTCAGCCTAAGAGCATTGACTAAGTCAGGGGTAATTTGTCAGCTATATATTTTGTTCTGTCCTCAGCATATACTATAGATTACCGTAGAAAACTGGCCGAGGGCTCATTCCTTTGCAAATTTGATTATCTAGTGCCCTTATTAGGTGGAGAAATATTTAGGTAGTATCCAGCTGTTCCTTACTCACCCATTATGCTACCTCAAACCCCATGGCCCAATTTAGAATTGAGAAAAATTATGAAGAAATACTTGAGCTTGAGCCAACTTTGATCTGGAAGCAGGATAGCCACCAGCCCAAGAAAAAATCCATGGCAAGCCCAAGCAAATATTCCATGGCTTGTCTATGGCAATTGCATGGTCAAAAGGAACCAAAATGTTTGGCTGGCGACGCCTTTGTCGCTCCTGGTGCTAGCTTTCAGCGAATAGATCCTCGTTATGTAAAACCAATCGTATTACGAAAACAATCAATTTTTTTCTCCCAAGTGGTGTAAGATTATGTGTCCTGTGAGATGCCCGGTGCGTCAAACTTTTCAACCTATCTGGCGTCATCGTCGTGGCAAAATCAGATTCGACCAGGAAACCTGACTTTTGAAAACCTAAAGGCATTCTTTATTTCGTCACCGCATCTTTGTGAACCAGGAGTAGGCAGTGGACCATTAAAATGGTTCTGCTCCACCTTCTCGCTGCTGATTGACTAAGGCGCTTTTCACTGCCAAAGGCGTTTTTCACTTTTGGGAGCTAAAAGAAGTTTATCCCCTTTTTTCCTTATAAGCCGCTCGTTTCTTTTTTTGATAATCTTTCGATTTTGCTAAGGGATGAACTGAGGAGATCAGTTTAGAAGCTCATTTTAAATTCGTTCTTTGCCGTTTAGCTCTTTATCTCTAGATCGGAATAGGAAATCTGCTTGGTAGTCTTCGAGGCACAATACACTATTTTTACGCGGTTTATCTTAGAGATTTTCAGCTAAACTATGAAAAATGAACGCTGTGTAATCGTTAAACAGTAAACGGCGGAAAAAATTAAAAGATAAAACAAAACTCAGCTATTATTTAAACTCCAGGCTACATCAAGAATCGTTTATTATGAGCTTCAAATAACAATAAAAAACGCTAGTTAGCACAGATTAGTCTAAACACTGAAAGAAAATGACTAAAAGAGAACTTTAAAATTCGCCACAGCAAGATTTTGATAAATTTTATAAGCATGATTTTGATATTACTAGACAGGACTCTGATCTCATATACAGAAGATTTTGAATTTACCTTAACGGGGGCAAAAGCAGGGACAAATTTCTTGTTATTCGTTTTAGGCATAGCAGATAGAAATTACATGCCGAACTGAACGTTTTGAATTTTAAATCCCCCGGTTATCTTAAGTGCGCTGTCTAAGCCATCAACGATTCCATGTGAACCTATATCTGCCCGCACAAGACCAGTTATTGCTATTTCAGAGTGACGGAAATTCTTTCCGGTATGAAGAAAAACCTCTTGACTCTTTGGAAAGATCCATGATTTCATGAAAAATCCACGTTTCTTTCCTGATATGTTGAAAAATATGTTCTCTCCTGATATTGTAGCTATTGTCTTCTCTTAGCTCGTAATCAGTAGAATAATCATTATTCCATTTTGAGCCATACACAATGTTTACTGGTGTGTCACTGAAAGGTTCAATATGCGTTTTATCTTTGGTATAATTTTATTTATTAAGTGTTTGATCAATGGTAGTAACTTTTGCTGACACTTTGTTTTTCATCAATTCATATTTATATTCCTTAGTGATATTTTCTACCACTGCCCTTTTTATTTTTCCGGCAATTTCACTGTCTATTACAACTCTATTTTCACACATGTAAAAGTTCCGATAAGTAGACAAGATATGGTTTATGATATTGGTAGAAGAGTAGGCCTTTTTTTTCCCCTTTGCTTTCATTTGAATGCTAATACCTAAAATTTGACGATAGGCTCTATCAATAGGTAGCAAGTTACCTATAGCACTAGCAAGAAGATACCCGTCTTCATCAACTATTATTTTTATGTTGGCATTCTCTTTGAGTACTAACTTCTCTGGAAATGCTACTTTTGCATATCAACCATTTGTATAATTGAGTTGTTTTGGAACTCCAAATAAATCTAACTTCTCGCTGTCATGACAACACACGCATACATTTCCAATAAGTGTTACCACTTGTACTTGTTTCATAGTTCAGGTATTTCTCCTTGTCAGCATTCAACAAGACGATGATTTTATCATGTGCACATACTTTTGTCGAAAACTTCATCTATACTTTTTTACAGATATGAATTATGTGTTTATCCTTTCACTGCGTAAAAAATACTGATTTAATATGTTCAATAAACTGGATAGTGTCGGTAACCTGCCATAGAGTGCCAGTGGGAAAGCCGCGTCGTGTCTATGAGCAAGCATAGAGTACGATTGGTAGAGCAGCAAGAATATTTCATGTCATTTTAAGATACGTAAAAAAAAGTTGAAAAATATACCATGTTAAAAAAAATATATAAAAAAAGTTTTAAAAAACTTCAAAAAATTGTAAAAGAAAATGGGAGAGGGGGTTCTTTGGGGACCCAGGAGGGAAAGGGGGCCTGGAGGGAGGGGGACCTTTGGGGGCAATATCTGTAAAAAAGTGAAGATGAATTATTCGACAAAAGTATGTGCACATTATAAAATGATCGTCTTGTTGAATGCTGACAAGGAGAAATACCTGAACTATGAAACAAGTACAAGTGGTAACACTTATTGGAATTGTATGCGTGTGTTGTCATGACAGCGAGAAGTTAGATTTCTTTGGAGTACCAAAACAATTCAATTATACAAATGGTTAATATGCGAAAGTAGCATTTCCAGAGAAGTTAGTACTCAAAGAGAATGCCAACATAAAAATGATAGTTGATGAAGAGGGGTATCTTCTTGCTAGTGCTATAGGTAACATGCTACCTATTGATAGAGCCTATCGTCAAATTTTAGGTATTAGCATTCCAATGAAAGTAAAGGGGAAAAGAAAGGCCTACTCTTCTACCAATATCATAAACCATATCTTGTCTATGTGCCGAAACTGCTACCTGTTAACTGTTTGATCAATGGTAGTAATGTTTGCTGACACTTTGTTTTTCATCGATTCATCTTTATATTTCTTAGTGATATTTTCTACCAATGCCCTTTTTATTTTTAAGGCAATTTCACTATCTATTACAACATTATTTTTACAAAGGTAACAGTTTTGCACGTAGACAAGATATGGCTTATGATATTAGTAGAGGAGTAGGCATTTCTTTTCCCCTTTGCTTTTATTTGAATGCTACTACTTAAAAGATGACGATAGGTTCTATCAATAGGTAGCATGTTACCTATAGCACTAGCAAGAAGATACCCCTCTTCATCAACTATTATTTTTATGTCTAACTTCTCGCTGTCATGACAACGCACGCATACATTTCCAATAGTGTTACCACTTGTACTTAATTCATAGTTCAGGTATTTCTCCTTGTCAGCTTTCAACGCGACGATGATTTTATCATGTGCACATACTTTCATTGAATAATTCATCTTCACCTTTTTAAAGATATGAATTATGTGTTTATCCTTCCACTACGTAAAAATACTGATTTAATACATGCAATAAACTAGGAAGTGTCGATAACCTGCCATAGAGTACCAGTGGGAAAACCGCTTCGTGTCTATGAGTAAGCACAGAGCACGATTGGTAGAGCCGCAAGCATATTTCACGTCATTCTAAGATACGTAAAAAAAATCGAAAAAAATACCATGTTAAAAAAATAATATAAAAAAAGTTAAAAAAAACTTCAAAAAAGTGTAAAAGAAGATGTGGGAGGGGGGCTCTTTGGGGCGCCCTGGGGGAAGGGGGCCCTTTGGGGGCCCGGAGGGAGGGAGACCCTTTGGGGGCCCAGGGGGACCTTTGGGGGGGCCAGGGGGCCCTCCTGGGGCCCAGGGGGAGGGGGCCATTTGGGGGGCCCGGGGGTAGGGGAGCCCTTGGGGTTGGGGTAGGGGACCTTACAACACTGTTCAAATGGAACTTGTGTATTATAACGACCACATAGTTTCACCTCAAATCATCCTCTAAAATGTCTCAAACTGTTTCGCCCTAAAAATTCCTAAAATGTCGATTAATTTTTTTCACCCAAATAATCCTCTAAAGAAATTTATGCGTGTTCCTTTGTTTCGGCATCCCTGCGCAGTCACAATTGAAATTCCCAGGAAACCATTTCCCGCGTAAAATATATTCAATATGTCTAGATCTCATATGAATTTTGAAAATATATCTAAGGTATTCCTACTTACACTATTATGGCTTCGATAGAATATTAATTTATCTCATAGACGTAAGAACCTGAGAAGCCATATTTAAAAATAGAATATTAATTTATATCTCAGACCTAAAGATCAGAAAAGCCATATTTAAAAATGAAATCCCACCATGATAGAACTCCCCACCGATTATGTAAATCAATTTCTCAGAAATTGAGTTCCCCTTCATGGACCAATAATTCCCCTTCGTTTATGTAAATCAATTTCTCAGAAATCTAGTTCCCCTCTTGTCCCCGTTTATTATGCAATCAATTTCTTAGAAATCTTTCCCCTTCGTGGATCAATAAACCATGAATAAATTATGTAGGGTCCTGATGTAATAACCCATTTCTACTGGCACTCCCCCACAAACCTCAAGGCAAGGATTTTAAGTTATACCCTGGGGGCATATAAGTTTTTATAAAAGGCGTTGTGGTAGAAACTTCAAAAAAGGCTCATTCGATTGGAAATTCAAAGGGCTAATTCCCTTTTTAATAGTCGAAATTGATTTGAGGGGAACTAACCTGGTGGCAATATTCGAGAGAGTAGTTTCATGGTTTGAGGCTAATTACTTGGCCTTGAATGTTGCCAAGTATCATTTTCTTATTTTTTCTCGAATTCGTGTAGCTTTCTCTCAAGTGACACAGCTTCATGTGTCACAAGGCTCCTTGTGTAGACCAAAGAATCGGATGGTCCGGTTTCTTGGTATCCTGCTTGAAGAGAACCTTTCGTTTAGACACCATATAGCCATAATTAGGGTTAAGGTCTCACGGAGTTTGGGTGTCATTCAAAAACTCAAACACACCTTTCCTGGATCTATTCTGATACTTGTCCTTGTCCAGTCATATGTCTCTTATTGCCCCATAGTATGGATGTCTACTTTTCCTTCTACACTGCGGTCGCTTTCTGTCATGTACAACAAAACACGGCGTCTGGTTATGGACACCAACCCTTCTTCACCCATACCGCTTCTAAATCTACAGTCTATCTACATTCTTTCTTGTGCTTATTTTGTTTTTCATCAGCTTCATGGCAATCTTCCAAAATCTCTTCAAAAAACTCCTCAGTTTATTTCTGATTCAGCTCCATATGACCTTCGTTCGTCACATAATATCTGCAGTCCTCCTACTTCCGCTTTGCAGTCAGATTTCAATCCCCTCGTCGCTTTTCATCAGGTTTGGAACTCCCTGCCTTCTTCAGTAAAGAAATGCCACTCGTTTGGCACTTTCAAGAGGATTCTTAAGGACCATTTTGTTAAGAATCAAACAGAATAGTTTTTTTTTTTTTTTTTTTTTTTTTTTTTTTTTTTTTTTGAGTCGATGTCCCCTGAATGTTTAGTTTTTTTATATGGTGGACTTCTGTGCGCTATGACTCCCAAGCCTCAGGTATGGTCTATTTTTAATTTTATATGTTGTTTGGCGATTGATTTCTTTTTTATGGTTGTTTAGATATATTGTATATTTTTTTTCTCATTCCCCCTTGTATCCCTGGCCATGGAGAAAACGAGGGGGATTAGGAGTGTTGTGATTGGATTCTGTATGTATTGTGGAGTAAAAACTCTGAACTCTGAACTCTCGCGCCCACCTTTTCCCCAAACACATCCGATCAAAATTTTGAGACACTATTTTATTAAACGTAGTTTTAAGTTCTGGAAATTAGTTCTTTGAGGATGACAACTCCCCCACAGCCCTCAGGGCAAGGGGTGTAAGTTATGCCTTGGGAGCATATAAGGTTTTGTATAGACAACGTTGTCGTAGAAACTTCAGAAAGGGCTCATTTGATTAGAAATTTAAATGTCTAGCTCCCTTTTTAATAGTCGAAAGTGATTCTAAGGCAACTGACACCCCTTCCACGCCCACCATTTCCCAGAACACATCCAATCAAAATTTTGATATAGCCATTTTGTTCAACGTAGTTCAAAGTTCTTAAAAATATATGCTTAGCAGGATACTCCCCCCACAGTCTTCAGCGGCAAAGGGTATAAGTTATAAGCCCTTATAAGCCCTTGGGGCTTATATGGTTCTTATGGAAGGAATACTCGTATAAACTTCAGAGAGGGCTCATTTGATTGGAAATTGAGAGTTTTAGTTTACTTTTTAAACATCAAAAAAATATTGGAGGGTAAAAAGCCCCCGCCCAAACCCATTTTTCCCAAATGCATCCAATACAAATTTTAAGATAGCTATTTTGTTTAAAATAGTTCAAAGATCATATAAAAAAATTCCGGTGTCGACAAAACTCACCACGGCCCGGGGGCAGGCGTTTTACGTTATGCCCTGGGGGCATATATGGGTCTTATGGAAGGGATTTTCGTATTAACTTCCAAGTGGGATCATTTGATTGGAAATTGAAAGTTCTAGTTCACTTTTTAAGAGTCAAAAGAAATTGGAGGGCATCTAGCCCCCCCCCCGCCGGGCCCTTTTTTCCTCAAACCCCTCCGATAAGAACTGTGAGATATCTTTTTTTTAAATAGTTCAATGACCATATAACGAAAACTCAGGGGTCATCACAGCCCCCCAGGACCCAGGGCAGGTGTTGTAAGTTATCCCCTGGGGGAATATATGGTTCTTATTGAAGGGATGCTCGTAAAAAGCTCAGAGATAGCTCATTTGATTGGAAATTGAAAGTTCTAGTTAAGTTTTCTTAGAATCAAAAGAGATAGGAGGGCGACCAGCCCCCCCCCCCTCCCCACGCCCTATTGTCCCCAAATGCATCGAATAAAAATTTTGAGATAGCCATTAAGTTCAAAAGTTCTCAAAAGTCACATAAAAACACTCCGGGGACGTTACACCCCTCCCGGGCACGGGGGCAGGCGCTGTAAGTTATGCCCTGGGGCAAATATTGTTCGTATGAAAGGGCAGTTCGTCTAAACTTTAGAGAGGGCTTATTTGATTGGATATTTAAATTTCGAGCTCACTTTTTAATAGTCAAAAGAGATCCGAGGGCATCTAGCCCCCCCCCCCCTCCACGCCTTCTTTTTCCAAACCCATCTCATGAAAATATTGAGACAGACTTCTTGTTAAAAATAGTTCAAAGCTCGGATAAGAAAAAATCCGCTGTCAATAGAACCCCCCAGGGCACAGAGGATGGCGTTCTAAGTTATGCCCTAAGGGTATGTTTGGTTCTTATGAAAGGGATGCTCGTATAAACTGAGAGGGCTCATTTGATCGGAAATTTAAAGTTCTAGTTAACTTTTTTAGAGTCAAGAGAGTTAAGCTAGCCCCCCCCCCCTTCTTTTTCCCCAAACAGATCCGCTACAAATTTTGAGGTAGCCAGTGTTTTGGAAGTTGTTCAAAAATTAGATAACAAAAACACCCCCCAGAGCCCGGGGGATTGGCTTTGTAAGTGTTGTCCTGGCGCTTATATTGTTCTTATGAATGGGATGCTCGTATAAACTTCAGACGGGGCTCATTTGATTGAAAATTGAAAGTTCTAGTTCAATTTTTAAGAGTCAGAAAATATCCGAGGGCAAATAGCCCCCCCCCCCCACACACACCCTTTTTTCCCAAGCCCATCAGACAAAATTCTTATAATAGCCTTTTCATTATAAATAGTTCAAAGATCAGATAATAAAAATTCCTGTGTCGACAGAACCCGCCTGGGCCTGGAGACAGGCGTTATGAGTAATGCTCTAGGGGCATATATAGTTCTGAGGGGAAGGATGCTCGTATAAACTTCGGAGAGGGCTCATTTGATTTGAAATTGAAAGTTCTTGTTCACTTCTTGAGAGTCAAATAAGATCGGAGGGTAACTAGCCCCCCCTCCTCCACGCCCTAAATGTATCAGATAAAAATTTTGAGATAGACATTTTGTTATAAATAGTTCAAATTTCTGATAAAAAAAACTCTGGTGTCGACACAGCCCCCCAGGGCCCGGGGGTAGACGTTGTAAGTTATGCCCTGGGGGCATATATGGTTGTCATGTAAGGGACGCTCGTATAAAATTCCTAGAGGGCTCATTTGATTGGAAATTGAAAGTTTTTATTCACTTTTTAAGAGTCAAAAGTGATTGGAGGGCAGCTAGCCTCTCCCCACACTCCATTTATTTTTTTCCCAGAGGCACTTCATATAGAAGGGGTCGTCGTATAAACTTAAAAGGGGGCTCTTTTGATTGGAAATGGAGAGTTCTAGTGCCCTTTTTCAGAGTCCAAAGTGATCAGAGGGAAAGTGGCCCCCCAAGCCCTTTTTCCCCAAATACATCTAATAAAAATTTGAGGTAGCCATTTTGTTAAAAGTAGTTCAAAGATCATATAAAAAAAAACTCCTTTATGTATGGTCTTTTCGTTAAAAATAGTTCAAAGATCAGATAAGAAAAAATCCTGTGTCGACACATCCCCCCAACCCCCCAGGGCCGGGGCAGGCGTTGTAAGCACTGTTTTGGGGGATTATATGGTTCTTATGGAAGGGATGCTTTCATAAGCTTCAGAGAGGGTTTATTTGAATAGAAACTAAAAGTTGTAGTTCATTTTCTCAGAGAGAAAAAAGATCAGAGGGCAGCTAGCCCCTCCCGCCCTCCATGCCTTTGGGTGTATCGGATGGATAAACCCATGCGATAAAAATTTCAGGTGATCATTTTGTTAAAAATAGTCCAACCATCAGACATTAAAACTCCGGGGTCGACACAACCCCCCAGGGTCCAGGGAAAGGCGTTGTAAGTTATACTCTGGGGATATATATGGTTTTTATAGAAAGGCTACTCGTATAAACTTCAAGGAGGGCTCATTTGATTCAAAATAGTAAGTTCCAGTTCACTTTTAAAGAGTCAAAATAGAGCGAAGCTTAATCTAGTCCTCCCACGCCCTTTTTCCCCAAACCCATCGGATAAAAGTTTTGAGATAGCAATTTTGTTAAAAATAGTTCAAACATCAGATAATAAAAACTCCGAGATTGACACAAACCTACTTTTTTACTTTGACATTGTTACTTTGATATCAGTTTTGATACTTTGATGAATATTCGATTTTTTTTTTAAGTTCGATTTTCAAATCAGGAATTTTTAAAAACTTGAAATTTTTTGCAATCAAAAACGAACAAAAATTAATAAAAAAAAAACTTTCCGAAAAATAAGAGCTCCTTCTCTCACTGTAAAAGTCTAAAACCTACTGTGTAATTGGCGCTTTACTGAAAACTATGTGAGTCTTGAACAGTCTTGGAAAGTATAAACAACATCAAATTGAATGTTTGATGTATAATGATATTAATTTTTGAAAGATCCATAAGCTCAAGAATTTATTTCACAGTAATTGTATATTTATTTTCAATACTGTAAGAACTGGAAAAGAAAATAATTTTAATATAATCCGTTTTCAGTTAAGCACCAATGACGCAGTAGGCTTTTGGTTTCTATTTACAGTTAAGAAAGGAGGCAGTATCCAAATACTTGTTTGTAGGGAAACTATATTCGTTTTTAACAACTTTAAAAAGAGCTTATAAATTAAACTGAATATTTGATGTATAATGATATCAATTGCTGAAAGCTCATTAGTTTAAAACGTTAGTATAATTTTAATGTTTATTTTCAATATTAAGTACAAAAGAAAATATTTGTCATCAAATTGGTTTTCAGTAAAGCGTCAATGACGCAGTAGGTTTTAGACTTCTACTGTGAGAGAAGGAGGTCATACCCAAATCCTTATTTGTAGTGATTTTTGTTCGTTTCAAGATTGATTTGCATATTCAATTTAATTTTCACTGGTTTTACGATTTATTTATTAATTTACATTAATATCTATTGTATGTTTGTTTGCATTGATTATTTATTTAATTTCTGTTCGTTTTAAGTTTCATTTATACTTGAATAGGAAAATTTTTTTTTCGTTGTAAGCTTGATATTCATATTCAATCTAAGTATTACTTGCTTTAAGATCTATTTATTCATTTATATTATTACTTGTTGTATGTTTTTGCTCTGATTGTTTATTTAATTTCCGTTCGTTTTGGGTTTCATTTATTCTTTAATAGTAAATTCTGATCGTTTTGAGTTTGAATTTTAAAATGTTTTTGTATCTGCTGAGCATAAGTTTAAAATGGCCTTTATTTTTCTTTGAAAAACTTATTTTTCGGAAAGTTTGTTTTTTTTAATCAATAAATAATAAAACATTGGAGCCGTACGGCTTTTACTATAGGCAACGCTGTAGCGTTACCTCTGATAATTCTTGACAGATATAATATCAATAAATTATAGCAAATAGATGATATTTAGTACGTTAAAATTGTACTTGCGTTTAACACTGTCAGAAAAAGTAATAGCACAGATACTGTGTTCCTTTTCCATCAAACAATAGAAGAAGAAGAAGAAATTAAAAAAAGGACACATTTTTTGGAGAAGAAAACTTGCTTTGTTTCTTTGAAATTATACAAGGGTTTAATACATTTTTAACGTGCGGGTTTAGTTGTGTCAGTGGTAAAGGGAAAAAAATATTAGATTTTGCACATACTTATGCTTGTATATATGCATATTATGTTTCAATTTCTTCCTCTCGGTCTAAATATAAATCCTTTAAAGTAAAAGTCAGAGTACAATTGTATAAATTTCTTTTTAATGCATGTTTCTTATTTTAATATAATTTGGCCACTGAAAAAGATTATCTATATAATTTTCCCATTTCGTCTTGAAGAAGTTGGCCTCACTTCCATCTTTATTATAATTGCAGTAGAAAAAGAAAGCTTTTTGTTCCATTGTTCTCTTTATTATTTATATTTTTCAGGAACTGGGTATATGGTAAAGCATATTGCATATTTAGCAATTACGTTGCTAGTTCAACAGTAGCTTCTGGATGTTTTACTTTAGTTGTGATATCCGTCGACAGGTGAGTCACAGTTTCTATCCCCTAAGCCTTAGGATAGGCCTGAGCCTTAGAACTATCAGGGACAACACCCTAGAATTGCCTTAGTATAGACCCACGGGCCTCTCAAGTTTTTTTTTGCCACATTTTATAGAGGCTGTAATCGTAGAACTTGGGAAGGGGTTCATTCAATCGGAAGTTCAATGCCCAGGGGCTATTGCCATGGTCATAAATCACTTAGAGAAGATTCACAAGTATATTTTATTAGAAAAGACGGGTATGTTCCGTCTTGGTTGTGCAATCAGCTTGAAACTCTTACGAATCCTTTGCTAGCCCAAGGTTTCAAAAATTTTTCCAATGGTATACTCTCGAAATGAAACGTGTGCTTGACTAAATCAAAAAAGGGTATGCGTGCCCGAATTTCCAAAAGAAAATATTATCTGTAATACCTCGGGAACATCAGGGGTCGACATCACACTTTTAGAAAGTGGGGGAGGGGTAGACTTGAATTTTGACTGGTTGGAGGGTTAGCAGTAATTCGAAAGACATCACGTTTATCCAGGGTCTAAAAATAGTATACTCGTACTATGTCAAGAAAGGCTTGCGGGATGGAGTTTAATCTTACAGGTAGTGCTTGGGGAAGCAAGCGGGAAAGCAGACTCCAAATTTTGTGTTAGGGAGAGGGATTTTTTTTCTCGGATCCACCTAAACCCTTTAGACTACAAAACTCTGGGAGATTTATAAAGTTGATGTACGATGATTCTGTTAATGGTTAACAAGCAAAGTAAAACAAAAAACACTATATTTAGTTGGATTAAGAAAATAGTGAATCTGCAGCATCTTGGGAACAGCTTAAGGGGATCAAATTTAAATTTTCAGGGGACATTTTTTTGGGAGGCGGGATCAGGAAGTAGACTTAAAACTTGAATAAACACTTTGTCATCAGTTTACCTGAAAGTTTCGTCATTATTAACCTCCGTTGGAGTAGATAAGATAAGATAAGATTTATTCTTCATTAAATACACATACAATATTACATGTTATTAATCCCTCAAAGGCTCATTGGTCTGTACAAAGAGGGACGACACATGAATTACATACTCATAGATAAAAAACAAAAGAAAATTTAAAATGATCACTTACTCACATATGAAGGAGAAGAAAAGAAAATATAGATAAAATGGAAACTATAGAAAAAATTAGAATAAATAAACTGAATTTATTAAATATATTAAATAGACTCAAAAAAAAAATTAAATATATATATATATATATATTTTATTATTACTATAAGTGAATAGCAATTGAATATATTACGTGTACATACAAGTAGCTGATGATAAATTACTAGCCGAGTAAACAATGATCGTCTCTCAATTATATATGACACGGAAGATAATTGCTATCTGTTGAGTTAAATATAGAAATGGTTGCGAACGCTATTTTACCCAGATATCTTTATACCTGGCCATCTGCTTTGAAGCAAGGGAAAAATATACGATCTGAAGCATTTCAAGTCAGATGTTTACTGGGTACTAAATAGGTATCATTTTTAGACATCCTTCAAAACTGATTTCCCCCTCCTAGCTTGATTTAACCCCAATTATTCTGTTCGGTTAAGCTATGAATGCATATAGGCATAAAAGTGCAGTTTTTGACGCATCAGTCACACACCCCATAATAATGCCACATCAATGAGCCACCGGAATGTAATAAAACACATTTTTTTAAATACGAAAAAAAAAATACAATTTAAACTATTAGCTACATTCGAAATTTATTCAGAATATTAATGGTGGGCACCACCTTTCCCCAACTCCTCCTCCTCCTCTTTTTTTTCACTACAATAATTACCCTTGATTATTGGCTGAGTTGGACAATCATCCTGTCATTAAGTTTTCTTAATTAGGAGTACGGTGAAATGTAATCTCACGAGAAAACAGCCTTCTAATCAAAAATATCTAAACAGCTGTTATGAACATGTGAAATTTATCGTAGCTTCGAGAGCTTGCATAATTACAGAAAGTTCCCCTTTCTGTGTGAAACTCAAAATGATAGATAATTCTGTGTGAAACTCATAATGATAGATAGGAAATAAAAAAGGTTATGTTAGTCCACGAATAATGTATATTTACTTACCATTATAATTCTTTTATTGTCCATTAGAACGAGCGAATTGATTCTTATAGGTTTATTATAACTTCTATTAATCAACTGACACAGAATGAACACTTCGTTCGATATATATAGAAAAAAAACATGATTATAACCAGCTGTAAACCGGTATTTCTAGAATGAGACCATTCTTTGATTACGCAATTTGACAATTTCGAGTTTTTGGTTAAAAAAAACACGTTATGATGAACGAAGTAGCTAAAGACGTGTTTTTTTATCACTTTGTTTGGAAAGGTACCAAGGGAACATAGGTGTGAGAGGATACTCAATGTCTTTGAAAAGGTGTAGAGCATCAAGCAAACACTATGGTAATTCCTATAGCTTTATGCAAATTCATTAGATGCATTCTACTAATTTTTTCTGGTAGGTGGAGGGGGGTTGGTGGGTCGGGGGTTATATGGGAGGATCTTTCCTTGAAGGAAGTTTTCTTGGGGGAAGGGACGTTGCTATGAAGGGGGCGCAAGATTTCCCATCATTATCAAAGAAAAAGATCAGAAATTAAATAAAAAAAAGTTTTTCAACTGAAAGTAAGGAGCAACATCAAAACTTAAAACGGATGGAAAATATTACGTGTATGATTGGGTTCCCCTCCTAGTCAATACCTCGCTCTTTAAGCCAAAGATTTTTTAGTACTTTTGTGATTAAGGGGTCATTTTAAAGAATTGGAACAAAATTCGAACTTTAGCTCAAAGAGCAAGGTATTGACTTGGGGGAGAACCCCCTACTATACGTATTAAAAATCTATGAATATAGATGATCGTTGCGTAAGTTAATTCGTAAGTTACGTATATTTATTACCAATAAAAATGTTCGTAAATAAAATTAAACAAGTTTCGAGAAAGCCATTTAACCAAATAAAAGTAAAATGAATATGCAAATTTTTTTTTATTATTCATGTACGGTGATCCAATATCAATACCTGCATTAATTCAAAAACGTTCAAAAATTAAATAAAAAAACATGTTTTTTGTAACTGAAAGTAAGGAACGACGTTAAAACTTAAAACGAACAGATATTTTTCTGCATATGAAAGGGGCTGTCCCCTCCTCAACTCCTCGTTCTTTACGCTAAAGTTAGACTTTCTCATAACTCTATTTTTTTAAACAATAAAAAACTTTAGCGTAAAGAGCGAGGCCTTGAGGAGGGGACAGCCCCTTTCATGTACGGAATAATTTCTGTTCGTTTTAAGTTTCAACGTCGTTCCTTAATTTCAGTTAAAAAAACTATTTTTTTTTATTTAATTAAAGAGACAGAACAGTAGCACTGTTCTTAAGGAAACAAAAAACAAAAAGGAAAATACCATAAATATTCTCATAATTGACATACATTAGAATAGTATGTGCTCAAAGACGAAGAAAAATTAGTTTAGAAAAATATTATCAGAAAGGAAAATTCAAACAAAGTAAAAAGCAACACTAAGAGATAATACGAGTGAAAACTAAGTCAGATAAGAGGCCAAATCTCAAAACAAACAGAAATTACGATGAGAGAATAAATTAAACTTCTAAAACAAACCCAAATAAAATGAGTAAACATTTTGAACTTAAAGCGCACAGAAACTATCAAGATTAAGATAAATGCAACCAGTGGATATTAGGGAGATCTGAGAGGGAAGATAGCCCAAATCTTATTTGTGATATATTCTCTAGGTTTAAATCCAACTTGATTGTGCATTTTTATTTCTGCCCGCGCTGTAAGTATCCTTTGTTTCTTCATTGAAATTTCTTTTGTTTAAATTTGATTATTTTGTGACCTTTCCAGTAGATTTATTCAAAAACCCCTTTTTTAAGTTAAAGCCATAAAAAGCTTTTTCATGTTGTCCCCTTTCTATTGATAAGCTTAAATCTAAGATTTAATACTCGGGCGGTAAATATTTTTACATTAGAAAGAGCTTACAAATTGTCACGAGGAAACAGCTTAAACGTAGGGAGCGCTAATATTATATACTCTCTCTTCTCCAAGAGGGGGACTCTAGCTCGAAGAATATATGTTTTTCGTAACTATAAACTAGTAAATAAACAAAATGAGGCTCCAAAACTGCGAGAGATTCTTTAAGGTTTATTAAATGCCAATATAATAAAGAAGAATTTAAATCATATACTTGGGGATTGGTTCGGGATTAAATTCTCAGAAACCTTCAAATGTTTCTGATTTTTCAGTCCATTTGGTACATGAAAATTTGTCGTCTAAAATTGTTAGAAATGAAGGAATACATTGCTATTTATTCGTATATTGGTAGAAAGTAAATTTTTAATGACATCAAGCTACTTCATGTATAGGATCTATGGGAGCTTGAACATTAGTGGAAAATTTGCATGCTCTGAATCTGCCAAATCTATCAGAAATGCTACCTAAACTCCTTCCAGTACTTCCTAATGTAACAAAACTTTCAAGCCATGGCCAATGACTTGATTATATGTGAATTGCCTTTTTTTTCATCAGTTTACAATAATAATATAATATAAGCTTTATTCCCTGGAGAATTCAAAGAACTGGATCAATTTAGACCTAATATTTATTTCAGATCAATCAGAGATAATCTTTCTAATTTAAATTTTCGTCCCTAGTGATTTATCACTACTACTTCTAGTGATCTTTTATGTTACCTAGACAAAAAAATCACTAAATCAGCACATAAATCAATAGTTTATTGAAGAAAATCACTAAATAAACCCACATATCACTAAAATCTAGTGATTTTTTTCCCATTGGATGGTAACTCTGCCTATACATGCAGGATGTACCTGTATATATCAAATAATCATACCTTAGGGTATGATTGTTCGCAAAAATAATAAAAGTTTTCATCCAATTGTTTAAACATTTTAATCCATGTCTTCGTTCAATTCAGGCCTAAAACATAACTTTTTTTTGGGGGGGGGGATGGATTCATTTAATTTTGTAGAGTCATCATCTCATCTTTTACGAATAATGTCAAGTAAAATAAGTCCCGAAAATACGCAATAACAGCAAAAGATCCTTTTGTGACACATCGCTTTTAGGCCCCATAAAAGGAAAACTGTTGAAATTTGTTTTTCTTTTGATTCTATTTCGAGCGCAGAACAACCCATGAATTGATCTTTGGGATGTCTGACATCCCTGGGGGGTCAAAAGTTAGCACCGACTCAAAAATCCGGCAAATTACACAGAAAACGCAACACATTATAAGAACATTTTAAGCTTCCGATATTTTAGACAACGGCACCCTCCCCCCTTCTTCTGAAATTTCATTTTATTTCCTAATCTTCTCACATACAAGGCTCAATATTGCCAGGGGCGTCGTTTGGGGGTGGCAAGGGGGTTAGTTGCCCCCCACCCAATAATGTGAAGAAAAAAAATATTATACATCCCATGCCCTTTGACTATCCGGATATGGACCTCTCTTGCCCCTCCCCCCCCCCAATAATGTGAAGAAAAAAAATTATTATACATCCCATGCTCTTTGACTATCCGGATATGGACCTCTCTTGCCCCCCCCCCCCAATATAAATGATAGAGATTTGCCCCTGAATATTGCAATGCAATACTTGCCTTAATATGTATAAATACCGTAATATTCCCAAAAATTTATAAGATGTACTATAAATTTTTGGATATGATGATTTTTTCTCCATTGTCATTGCATTTAGCTTGCAAAGAACTATATATTTTTTATTTTTGTCCCACCCATGGTCATCTACTCTCAGTAATAGTAACTTTTTGCTTTCCAAAACTAGCAGCTGTATTTACGTAACACCTAAGCTTAAAAACAAAGAAATGAAGCAACTTCAACATGTCAATAAAACTTTAAGGTATGTCTTTATAGTTTGTCCTAAGTCTTCATTCTTCCTTTGTTTCTTTTAATTTAATTCAAAACAGGAAATTTGAAACAAACATTCTGCATGCTTCGGGGAAATCTTCTTCATATTTTTAGATGACTAGATATCAGTGATGTATGTGACAAAATTGGACCTTAATCTGTTCTGGCACACAAACGTTAAAGCACATTCAGGTGCTTTGATCGCACCCGAAAAACATCAACATTTCATAACCAGTATTACTGTTTCTTCTAGATATACTGCAATAGTTCGGCCTTTATGTAACCGAATGTCAAAGAAAACTGCTTGTACAGTGATTGCTGCCATATGGACATCCAGTTGCCTTTTGTCAATTCCTAGCATTCTGTACTCAAGGACAGTGGATGAAATGTGAGTAAATGCTATACATAGCGTTGTGTTATCAACAGAACCAAAATAGGTCATGTGACCTATAATAACTCAATAGAATATTTCAAACCTCAGATACACACAGTCTCTCAAGTCTCTCCCTTTCCTAAGCGCTTTGTCAAAAACAATAAAACACCCAAATTTAAGGACCTTTGATTGCAAATATCTTTATTGTTGAAAAGCGATCTACCCAGAAAATAAGCTCATTTGTTTTGCGCCCAAGATACCAATGTTCCTAACAATGGATTAAGGGGATTCGATACCTTAAACATTTTTTGTGAACCTCAGTGTCCGCTGACCGTCTCAAAACAAAGGGCTGATTGCAAAATTCTCCAAGGGAGTATCTATCATCGAGATATGTTGAGAATACGTAGTTTGTATATGAATTTGGTTGAAAAGACAATGAAATGTTACGTCATCTGTGTCGGCAGGGTTTTCAATCGAAGCGGGTAGCACCACAGAGAACTTCCAATGCTACCATGTTGCTCAAATAATTCTCCCTTTGAGCTGAATTCTCCTAGCAGGTATGCTAGGAAATATTCAAAAGAAAATTCTGCTCCGTTTAATCGAAAAAACAAAATTCACTCTTTCTAAATATGTTAGTTTCATTAAAACTGAATATCTTTATATCCCGCACAAAACAGGAGAAGTTAGATGGTTTATCTAAGATTTCTAGGAAAGTAGGCGTCGGCTTTTAGTTTTTTGTCGTTTATTCAGATCTCTTATTCAAGGTCTAAAAGCTATTGCAAGACAGTTTGATCAACTCTAAATAGTTTGGCCTCGCGAACTAAAAAGTTTGTAATTGACGAGATAGGGTGACCCTTCAAGGTACCGAGCTCCCCAAAGCACCAAAAGAAGAAAAATGGAAACAATATGCCTTAAAGCAGGTTAAATTCTAGATTTCTTGAATTTTTTCCTTATTTCTTGCATTGTGTATGTTGATTCTTTTGCCACCAATTCGCAAAAAGGCCTACTGAGTTTCAGAAGTCTATATTATCTAGGTAAACACAGACTGAGATTTATTGCGTTCCTAGCTATTTGTAATGTGCGTTATGATGTTTTCTTATAGCTTTTAAGTTAAAAAAAAAAATATTACTTTATAAAAGATCAATTTTTACAACTCTCGATAAAATTGATTACGACAATTTAATGAAAATGTCAACTGTAATGCAATTAAAAACAATGATAAAAATGAAGAGGAATAAAATATTTTGCTTTCCTTTATTTTGGTTATAAACCCTTACAAACAGCGTAATTTTATTTTTGGTACATGACGCATAAATTCAAATATTGTTTTAAATCAAAAGAAAATAGTTAAAGCTAGCGTGTTTGATATCTGATTTATGATTATCACACAATCTTAATGAACTTAGAACTCCAAAAAAGCCTTATAAGTCATGTGAAAACAACACCGTTTTCATAATAACAGGCAAAGTAGCATTTGGCACTAGCCAAATTGTCTTTCTTGGGAGCAGAAATTATCCTTGTGCAACGACTGCTTTCCATTCTTCCTAAGATGTGGATTCTGACTCGAAATCAAAGATTTTTCATTCGGTAGAAGGCTATTTAGTTTTCCACTCGATAATATTTTTGATTGGATTTTTCAAACCATTGTTTTGTCACCATGTCTTCACCTATAGAATATCTAGAGTAGCGTACGCCATAATGACTTTCATGGGCACAATATCTCACTAGACACTAGACAAGTGGCAACTATTTTGTGACCTTGGAATTACAATGGGTCTGTCGAAAAAAAAACTCTTTGAGCAACTTCCGGTTAAAGCTTGGAAAACAATCAAGAAATATTGAGGGGGATGTTGAACAAAATCAAAACTCGCTAGATGCATTCAGGCTGTCAAACGTACATGCCTGCCATATTACAGGAAAGGCTAAGAGTCTTAGGTTCAAACAATCGGGGAATGTTTTAAAGAGGTTTAAGCTAAATCGAAAGACGCTGTGTCCATCCAAACTGTCAAAAGGGCGTCTCTACAATATCTCACGTACTGCTAATGGAGTTTAACTAAAGGCTTTAGGGACCAAGCTGATACTTCGAGGGAATATTGGACGGGGAGATCAAGTAGATTTTAAATTTTGACTAGAGAGGCCAGACCAAGGGAGGCTTATCAAGGGTAAGAAGTATATAGAAAATGTAGCTGTACTGATTCTTAAAGTAAAAAATTCTTTTTCGTAGTGTTGTTCTGCTTAAAATTTTCGGCCATAAGAACACCTCAGTTTTTGTTTCGGGAACCCTCAACCAAGGGAACTTTAACCGGAACAAGTCTGGTTGCATTGATTGCTGACGTCTTTTTTTTATTTAAATTTTTTAAACATAAAGCTGTTTTTAATTAACGAGGTCAAAATACATTTACTTTAACAAACAAGTAGATGAAACAAAATATAACTCAATAAGATTCTTATAATGAAATGATCGCTCAATATTCGTGTATCTGCAGGGCTGTAACATGATCAGTGTTAAGATGGCTTCAGCCCTGTAGAAGACCAAAAATTATGCATATTATCAAACCATTCATTTAAATATTATTTTCCCCCTGCAGTCCATCCAGACTTTTTGCTGCAACTATTACTAAATTATTTTCTGAAGTATAAATAGTACACCAAAATTCTTTATTCTTAAGGAGAAAAACCACAAAAAGCCTGACAAATATTCCTTTTATCAACCAGTAAAAAAAAAAGAAAAACTATGAAAATTAGAAACGAACATAGGTGAATTTGAAAATAACTTTCTACTAGAACTACGCCAAACCAAAATTGAACAGAAACAAGGCAAATAATTGTTCAAGCGTAAAACTAGCTCAAATCGCAATCAATAAATGAGTGAGAATCATAACGAACAGAAATTACAATGAAGAATCGAATTTAGAAATTACAATTCAATCAAATAGAAATAATAACCGCAAACAGGAGGAGGGCTAACGTCCCCTAAATTTCTAAACATGGAAATGTTTTGTGCATTTTACTGAAAATAAAATATTCCATTTAAATATTTTCTTTTTTATAATGTTAGTAATTCCAAAAATCTGATACTTTCAAGAATAATATCAATATATATATATATATATATATATATATATATATATATATATATATATATATATATATATATATATATATATATATATATATATATATATATATATATATATATATATATTAAACCTTCAATCTACATTCATCTGCTTTTTTCACTAATTAAATAAAAAAATCAAGTTATTTTTAACTGAAAGTAAGGGGCAACATTAAAATCCAAAACGAACAGAAATTATTTCGTATATGAAGGGATTGACCCTCTCCTCAATACCTTGCTCTTTACGTTAAAGCTTTTAGCACTTTTAAAAGCTTCCTATTCTATTTAAATGGTCCTTCTGTTTCAGGAGCCGTTCTTAAAAAGTAAGGACAAACAGTCAAAATTTAGTGTAAAGAGCAAGCTATTGAGGAAGGGTTCAACCCCTTCAAAGACGGAATGATTTCTTGTTGTTTTGAGTTTTAATGTTGCTCCTTACTCGCAGTTGAAAAAAAAACATTTTTTTATTTCTGATTCTTTTCAAATAATACCGGTAAATCTGGTTCCCCCTCCACGCAAAATCCCCCTCTCACGGGAGACACCTCCGTGGAAATTTCCTCCCACGTAAAATACACCCTCCCATTAAATTCCCTCCAGACAGTTCCATCCTCACTGAGAATCCGCCCCCCCCGTAGAATTTCTTAAGGAACATTCAGCCTGAAAAATTCTCCTTAGCATAATTTCATTTAAAAAGACTTTGATTTCTAATCATTTTCTCGATCACTCCTGAAATCCCCCTTCCGTGGAAACTTTTTCCCAGAAATCCAAACACGCTGAAAAATGCCCCCGGATAATTACCCCAGAACATCTCCACATGCAAAACTGAGTTGGTAAAGAGAAAGTAAGACAAATTAAAAGAATTCCGTATAGGAAACCTGTCAAATCTCCCCAGTGTAAAATTTCCCCTGGAAACTCCATTCTTCGGAAACCTCCCTCTCCACGGACAATTCCGCCTATAGAAACCCGCCCCAAGCACAAAATCACCCCCCCCCCAGAAAATGTCTGTATACTTCCCAATAACAAATACTATTAGTAAACAATGGGTAAATTTCATAACATACAGGTCTCTCCCCACGGACTGTGGGGGGTTATGTTAATCCTAATGACATAGTTATTGGATCTTTCAACTATGTTTAACAAAATGACAATCTCCAAATTTTGATCAGACAATTTTATGGAAAGCGTTGGAGAGGGACTAGTTGCCTTCCGATGTTTTTGGCTACTTAAGAAGGGCATCAGAACTTTTAATTTTCGTTCGAATGCACCTTCTCCCGATCTTCGAGGACTATTGTTACGATACGATGAGACTATTATTTCGATACGAAATTTTACAGTAGGGTTCTCTGATACGCTAAATCCGATGGTGGGATTTTTATTAAAATTCTTTTACTTTTAAGGGATGCCTACCTCCCCCCTTTTTTCAAAGATCAGGCAAACTTTCTCAGGCTCTTAACTTCTTATGGGTAGTACTGAACTTGATGAATTTGGTTTCTTCAACTCACCTACTTTTTTCTTACTTTTTTGTTTGTTTTTCTTATAAATTCAATAAATTTATTAGCCATTTTTCGATATCTTCCGAATGTTCAATTACTTCTGAATCGTGTCAGTATGTGCACTTCCAATGAAAGTGCAGTAATAAAACGACAAAAGCCCCCCCACCCCGTTTTTTAATACTCTCTCCTTGTATAAATACAACAACATAAACGGGTGAATATGCAAAGTAAAATTGCAAAAAAGTACTATCAAAAAGTTCGTGGTAACGAACTGTAAAAAGGAGCGACACGGCTCAATGGTCACCGATACTCTAAAAAACGGAATTTTGATATCAATAAATTATATCAAAAGAATTGGAATATTATGATGATTCTAAATATATAGGATTCATTAAGCTTACTGTTACCCATAAAAGGCTGGAAGCCTGGGAAAATTTGTTTGATTTTTGAAACAGGGAGAAAACACTCCCTAAAAGTCAAGGATTCTTACTGAAAAGCACATAATCAGATTCAGCGTATCAGAGAACCCTACTGTAGAGGTTTCAAGCTCCTATATGCAAAAACGTGGAATTTTATATATTTTTTTGTCAGAAGAAAGATCACGGATACAGTTATTTTTGTTTTGTTTTTTTTTTCTTCAGGGGTGATCGTACCGAGCCAATGGTCCTAGAACACCGGGAGAGGGCTCACTTGAATGGAAATGAAAAGTTATAGTGCCCTTTTTAATTGACCAAAAAGATTGAAGGGCCACTAGCCCCCTCCCACACCCCTTTTTTGGAATTGTTTTTTTTAGAATAAAGATCACGGATGTGGTTATTTTTGTTGTTTTTTTCTTCAGGGGTGATCGTCCCAAGCTAATGGTCCTAGAACATCGGGAGAAGGCTCATTTGAATGGAAATTAAAAGTTCTAGTGCCCTTTTTAAGTGGCCAAAAAGATTGGAGGACCACTAGCCCCCTCCCACATTACTTTTTCCCCGAAATCCGCTGATCAAAATTTTGAGACAGTCTGATTTTTAACATAGTTGAAAAGTAAAAACGTTTTGCCTTTGCAGATAACATGCCCCCCAGCCCCTGGGGATAGGTCTTTAAGTTAAAAATTTGCCCATTGTTTACGTATAGTATTTGTTATTGGGTAGTATGCAGACATTTTTGGGGGGAGGGGGATTTTGTGCTTGGCATGTGTTTCCATGGTTATAATTTTCTGTGTGGAGTGAAATTTCTGGGGGTCAACTTTCCAGGGGAAATTTTGCACTGGGAAGATTTGACAGAATTCCTATACGGAATTCTTTTTGTTTGTCTTACTTTGTCTTTGCCTATTCACTTTTTCACGAGGAAATTTTCAGGGGGAATTTTCCCAGTGAAATTTTCTTTGTGTTTGGAGTTTCCAGGAAATAATTTCCACGGAAGGGGGATTTCTGAAAATGATCAGAAAAACGATTAGAGCTTAAACTCCTTTTTTAATGAAAGTATGCTAAGGAAGTTTTTTCAGGCTGAATCTTCTGCGGAAAATCTTACGGAGGGGGGATGAATTTTAAGCGAGGATAGAATTGTATGGAGAAAATCTTACGGGGAGGGGGTATATTTTTTGCGAGAGGAACTTTTCAAGAAGGAGTTTTCCGTAAGGGTAGGGACTTTTTCATAGTGGGTGAGCCAGATTTACCTGCATCATTTGAAAAACGACCAGCAATTGAATAAAAAAACAAAACAAGTTTATTCAACCGAAAGTCAGGAGCAACATTAAAACTCAAAACGAACAGAAATTATTCCATATAAGAAGGGGTTGCCCCCTCCTCAATACCTTCCTCTTTACGCTAATGTTTGACAGATTTTCCGAATTTTTTAAGAACGACTCCTGAAACACAAGGACCGGTTAATTGGAATAGGAATCTTTTTCAAAAGTGCTAAATAAAAAACTTTAGCGTCAAGACCAAGGTATTGAGGAGGGGCAACCCCTTCATATACGGAACAATTTCTGGTCGTTTTGAGTTTCTAAGTTGCTCTTTACTTGCGGCTGGAGAAACTGTTGTTAATATTTTTTTTTATTTAATTACACAAGACTTGATAGAGCAGCGGTAAGAACACTTTGGTCTGTGGCTATAGCAATTTAGTTTAGAATCTTTGTAGAATAAGACAGATAAGACAAACTTTTGTCTTAGAGAAGATTAAAACGTCGAAAATATATATATATATATATATATATATATATATATATATATATATATATATATATATATATATATATATATATATATATATATATATATATATATATATATATATATATATATATATATATACACACACACACACATATATATATATATATATATATATATATATATATATATATATATATATATATATATATATATATATATATATATATATATATATATATATATATATATATATATATATATATATATATATATATATATATATATATATATATATATATATATATATATATATATATATATATATATATATATATATATATATATATATATGTGTGTGTGTGTGTATATATATATATATATATATATATATATATGTGTGTTTTTTTATATATATATATATATATATATATATATATATATATATATATATATATATATATATATATATATATATATATATATATATTAAACTTTCAATCTACATTCATCTGCTTTTTTCAGTAATTAAATAAAAAAATCAAGTTATTTTAAACTGAAAGTAAGGGGCAACATTAAAATCCAAAACGAACAGAAATTATTTCGTATATGAAGGGATTGACCCTCTCCTCAATACCTTGCTCTTTACGCTAAGGCTTTTAGCACTTTTAAAAGCTTCCTATTCTAATTAAACGGAACTTCTGTTTAAGGAGCCGTTCTTAAAAAGTAAGGACAAACAGTCAAAATTTACTGTAAAGAGCAAGCTACTGAGGAAGGCTTCAACCCCTTCAAAGACGGAATGATTTCTTGTGGTTTTGAGTTTTAATGTTGCTCCTTACTTGCAGCTGAAAATTTTTTTTTTATTTCTGATTCTCTTCGAATAATACCGGTAAATCTGGTTCCCCCTCCACCCAAAATTCCCCTCTCACAGGAAACACCTCCGTGGAAATTTCCTCCCACGTAACATACACCCTCCCATCAAAATCCCTCCAGACAGTTTCATCCTCACTGAAAATCCGCCCACCCCGTAAAATTTCTTAAGAACAAATCAGCCTGAAAAATTTTCCTTAGCATACTTTCATTTGAAAAGAATTCAATCTTTAATCGTCTTCTCAATCACTCCGGGAATCCCCCTTCCGTGGAAACTTCTTCTCGGAAATCCAAACCCGCTGGAAAAAGTCCCCGGGCAATTCTCCTGGGACATCTCCACATGCTAAACTGACTTCACAGAAAGAAAGTGAGACAAATTAAAAGAATTTCGCATAGGAAACCTGTCAAATCTTCCCAGTGTAAAATTTCCCCTGGAAACTCCATTCTTCGGAAACCTCCCTCTCCACGGAAAATTCCGCCTATAGAAACCCGCCCCAAGCACAAAATCACCCCCCCCCCAGAAAATGTCTGTATTTTTCCCAATAACAAATACTATTAGTAAACAATGGGTAAATTTCATAACATACAGGTCTCTCCCCACGGACTGTGGGGGGTTATGTTAATCCTAATGACATAGTTATTGGATCTTTCAACTATGTTTAACAAAATGACAATCTCCAAATTTTGATCAGACAATTTTATGGAAAGCGTTGGAGAGGGACTAGTTGCCTTCCGATGTTTTTGGCTACTTAAGAAGGGCATCAGAACTTTTAATTTTCGTTCGAATGCACCTTCTCCCGATCTTCGAGGACTATTGTTACGATACGATGAGACTATTATTTCGATACGAAATTTTACAGTAGGGTTCTCTGATACGCTAAATCCGATGGTGGGATTTTTATTAAAATTCTTTTACTTTTAAGGGATGCCTACCTCCCCCCTTTTTTCAAAGATCAGGCAAACTTTCTCAGGCTCTTAACTTCTTATGGGTAGTACTGAACTTGATGAATTTTGTTTCTTCAACTCACCAACTTTTTTCTTACTTTTTTGTTTGTTTTTCTTATAAATTCAATAAATTTATTAGCCATTTTTCGATATCTTCCGAATGTTCAATTACTTCTGAATCGTGTCAGTATGTGCACTTCCAATGAAAGTGCAGTAATAATACGACAAAAGCCCCCCCATCCCCCGTTTTTTAATACTCTCTCCTTGTATAAATACAACAACATAAACGGGTGAATATGCAAAGTAAAATTGCAAAAAAGTACTATCAAAAAGTTCGTGGTAACGAACTGTAAAAAGGAGCGACACGGCTCAATGGTCACCGATACTCTAAAAAACGGAATTTTGATATCAATAAATTATATCAAAAGAATTGGAATATTATGATGATTCTAAATATATAGGATTCATTAAGCTTACTGTTACCCATAAAAGGCTGGAAGCCTGGGAAAATTTGTTTGATTTTTGAAACAGGGAGAAAACACTCCCTAAAAGTCAAGGATTCTTACTGAAAAGCACATAATCAGATTCAGCGTATCAGAGAACCCTACTGTAGAGGTTTCAAGCTCCTATATGCAAAAACGTGGAATTTTATATATTTTTTTGTCAGAAGAAAGATCACGGATACAGTTATTTTTGTTTTGTTTTTTTTTTCTTCAGGGGTGATCGTACCGAGCCAATGGTCCTAGAACACCGGGAGAGGGCTCACTTGAATGGAAATGAAAAGTTATAGTGCCCTTTTTAACTGACCAAAAAGATTGAAGGGCCACTAGCCCCCTTCCACACCCCTTTTTTGGAATTTTTTTTTTTTAGAATAAAGATCACGGATGGGTTTATTTTTGTTGTTTTTTTCTTCAGGGGTGATCGTCCCAAGCTAATGGTCCTAGAACATCGGGAGAAGGCTCATTTGAATTGAAAATGAAAAGTTTTAGTGCCCTTTTTAAGAGACCAAAAAGATTGGAGGACCACTAGCCCCCTCCCACATTACTTTTTCCCCGAAATCCGCTGATCAAAATTTTGAGACAGTCTGATTTTTAACATAGTTGAAAAGTAAAAACGTTTTGCCTTTGCAGATAACATGCCCCCCAGCCCCTGGGGATAGGTCTTTAAGTTAAAAATTTGCCCATTGTTTACGTATAGTATTTGTTATTGGGTAGTATGCAGACATTTTTGGGGGGAGGGGGAGTTTGTGCTTGGCATGTGTTTCCTTGGTTATAATTTTCTGTGTGGAGTGAAATTTCTGGGGGTCAACTTTCCAGGGGAAATTTTGCACTAGGGAGATTTGATAGAGTTCCTATACGGAATTATTTTTATTTTTCTTACTTTGTCTTTGCCTATTCACTTTTTCACGAGGAAATTTTCAGGGCGAATTGTCCCAGTGAAATTTTCTTTGTGTTTGGAGTTTCCAGGAAATAATTTCCACGGAAGGGGGATTTCTGAAATGATCAGAAAAACGATTAGAGCTTAAACTCCTTTTTTAATGAAAGTATGCTAAGGAAGTTTTTTCAGGCTGAATCTTCTGCGGAAAATCTTACGGAGGGGGGATGAATTTTAAGCGAGGATAGAATTGTATGGAGAAAATCTTACGGGGAGGGGGTATATTTTTTGCGAGAGGAACTTTTCAAGAAGGAGTTTCCCGTAAGGGTAGGGACTTTTTCATAGTGGGTGAGCCAGATTTACCTGCATCATTTTAAAAACGACCGGCAATTGAATAAAAAAACAAAACAAGTTTATTCAACCGAAAGTCAGGAGCAACATTAAAACTCAAAACGAACAGAAATTATTCCATATAAGAAGGGGTTGGCCCCTCCGCAATACCTTCCTCTTTACGCTAAAGTTTGACAGCTTTTCCGAATTTTTTAAGAACGACTCCTGAAACACAAGGACCGGTTAATTGGAATAGGAATCTTTTTCAAAAGTGCTAAATAAAAAACTTTAGCGTCAAGACCAAGGTCTTGAGGAAGGGGGAAACCCTTCATATACGGAACAATTTCTGGTCGTTTTGAGTTTCTAAGTTGCTCTTTACTTGCGGCTGGAGAAACTGTTGTTAATATTTTTTTTTATTTAATTACACAAGACTTGATAGAGCAGCGGTAAGAAAACTTTGGTCTGTGGCTATAGCAATTTAGTTTAGAATCTTAGTAGAATAAGACAGATAAGACAAACTTTTGTCTTAGAGAAGATTAAAACGTCGAATATATAATATATATATATATATATATATATATATATATATATATATATTATATATATATATATATATATATATATATATATATATATATATATATATATATATATATATATATATATATATATATATATATATATATATATATATATATATATATATATATATATATATATATATATATATATATATATATATATATATATATATATATATATTCGACGTTTTAATCTTCTCTAAGACAAAAGTTTGTCTTATCTGTCTTATTCTACAAAGATTCTAAACTAAATTGCTATAGCCACAGACCAAAGTGTTCTTACCGCTGCTCTATCAAGTCTTGTGTAATTAAATAAAAAAAATATTAACAACAAGTTTTCTCCAAGCCGCAAGTAAAGAAGCAACTTAGAAACTCAAAACGACCAGAAATTGTTCCGTATATGAAAAGGTTGCGCCCCTCCTCAATACCTTGGTCTTGACGCTAAAGTTTTTTATTTAGCACTTTTGAAAAAGATTCCTATTCCAATTAAACGGTCCTTGTGTTTCAGGAGTCGTTCTTAAAAAATTCGGAAAAAGCTGTCAAACTTTAGCGTAAAGAGGAAGGTATTGAGGAGGGGGCAACCCCTTCTTATATGGAATAATTTCTGTTCGTTTTGAGTTTTAATGTTGCTCCTGACTTTCGGTTGAATAAACTTGTTTTGTTTTTTTATTCAATTGCTGGTCGTTTTTCAAATGATGCAGGTAAATCTGGCTCACCCACTATGAAAAAGTCCCTACCCTTACGGGAAACTCCTTCTTGAAAAGTTCCTCTCATGAAAATATACCCCCTCCCCGTAAGATTTTCTCCATACAATTCTATCCTCGTTTAAAATTCATCCCCCTCCGTGAGATTTTCCGCAGAAGATTCAGCCTGAAAAGCTTCCTTAGCATACTTTCATTAAAAAAGGAGTTTAAGCTCTAATCGTTTTTCTGATCATTTCAGAAATCCCCCTTCCGTGGAAATTATTTCCTGGAAACTCCAAACACAAAGAAAATTTCACTGGGAAAATTCCCCCTGAAAATTTCCTCGTGAAAAAGTGAATAGGCAAAGACAAAGTAAGACAATTTGATAATGAGATTTTGTCAATTTTATCCGACATATCCGATAAAAGATGTTGTTATAGCATTTATTAACTCTGATATATAGATTTTGTCAAATATTATTCGATGCATCTGACAAAGGTTGTTGATAAAAAAAATTTATTGACTCCAACACTTAGATTTTGTCAATTTTACCCCATGTATTCGAGAAAGGGATGTTGATATAGAATTTAATCAATCTGATACTTAGACTTTGTCAGTTTTATCAGATATAGCCGACAAATGGTGTTGGTAATGCATTTAAAGGATGTTGATAAAGCATTTATTCACTCTGATACTTCGATTTTGTTAATTTTATCCCATGTATCCAAGAAAGGGATGTTGATATGGAACTTAATCACTCTGATACTTAGATTTTGTCAATTTTATCCGACATATCCGATAAAGGATGTTGATAAAGTATTTATTCGCTCTGATATTTACATTTTGTCAATTTTATTCGATGTATCTGACAAAGGATGTTGATGGAAGCGAATTCAATCGATAAAGAATGTTAATAAAAAATTTGTTCAATTTTTTCATAATTTCCTGCATTAAATTTCTGTATTGTGTATCCAAGAGGTGAATTCACGAAAGATTTTTTTACTTACTTACTTACAATTTTTCATAATGACATGTCCAACAACTGATGTTAATAAAGAATTTATTCATTCTGATACCTAGATTTTGTCAATGCTACCCCATGTGTCTGACAATAGATATATGCAAATTCCTTTTCTTACATCTCCAATGTTTTAATAGACATTCTAAACGTTTGATATGCTAGCTTACTCTAAGAATAATGAACACATAACAATGTAATGCATAATATATTTTTAATGAAATAATGCCATGTAGAATAATAATAAAAAAATATATTATGATACATTATTAATATCAATCATCAACTTTGGATATTTTGAATCTGTTCCATAAAATGGTTCACCATGTTCTCTCTTGATATTGTAGCTATTGTCTTCTCTTAGTTCGTAATCAGTAGAATAATCATTATACCATTTTGAGTCATGCACAATTTTTACTGGTGTGTCATCGACAGGCTCAATATGCTTTTCGTCTTTGGTATTATTTGGTTCATTGACTGTTTGATCAATGGCAGTAACGTTTCCTGGTCCTTTGTTTTTCACAGATTCATCTTTATATTCCATAGTGATATTTTCTGCCAATGCCCTTTTTATTTTTCTGTCAATATCACTGTCTATATCATAAACCATATCTTGTCTACGTGCCGAAACTGTTACCTGTGTAAAAATAATGTGATAATAGACAGTGAAATTGACAGAAAAATAAAAACAAAACTTTTTACAGTTCGTTACCACGAACTTTTTGATATTGCTTTTTTGTAATTTTACTTTGCCTATTCACCCGCTTATGTTGTTTTATTTATACAAGGAGAGAGTATTAAAAAACTGGGGGGAGGGCTTTTGTCGTTTTATTATTGCACTGTCATTGGAAGTGCACATACTGACACGATTTAGAAGTAATTGAACATTCGGAAGATATCGAAAAATGTGTACTTTGAGCAAAATGCGATATATTTAAAATACCAAAAAAAAGTTTCTTCCTTCTAACGATAATTCCGACTTCCTATAATTAAGCTAAATCTAGTTTCAAAAATGATAAGTCCTTAATCAGCAAAGAGAAAAAGTGCAGTCAATTTCGCAGGAAGTTTAAACGATAAGAACCGTGTGAACGTTAAAATCATCAAAAATATTTAAGACGTATTATTGGACGAAGGGTTCGCATCCTTGGGCCACTTGAGCCAATGGTGGGCCAGTTCTTACAGTGCAGGACTAAAGAGCTGTGTTTGATAGTGGTGTAAAATTGCTTTTTGAAAGGAATCGTAATTCAGAATCAGGACCATTTAGATAGAATTATTTCGGCGTACGATCTTTGCAATTCTTTGATTGTTGTATCTCAGTCACCGTTATTGTCAATTGAAGTGATCTACCGCTGTTCACCTAAATATGTAAGTCTCAATAAATCCATTGCCTTTTACCTGTGTTTATTTCATTTTATATGTCCATATCTAGCCTAATGATAGCTAATTAGTTCGCATGTTTCCAAAGGCACGTTCCCAGGGAATCTGATCTTCAGATCGCTCGAAGAAAAGAGGTCACATTTATATGGCTACACATGTTATTTTCTCTCAATAATTGAGGGTGGCGCGGTTATAAATTTACTTCACTCCCCATTGTTGTGGCGCAGGGCTCGATGGCACAATCTTTAGCGCTATAAGCGGTGCTATCGTAGAACTTATAAGGTGTAAGTTCACGACCTTTGAGCATAATATTACCTTCGACGCGGTCAATATTTATTACCAATTAAGCCCAGTCCTTTTCTTTTACAGCCACATTTTTATAGGCACAAAAAATATTCATCGCTACAAATGGTGCAGCCGGAAATTGGAGGAAAACTTGCGAACTAATTAGGCTATAAGACTTTGTAATTTAAATTTAATTATTGGATAGATACAGACATATAAGTAAAGTGATTAGGCCTATTGCCGCTAAGCTACTACAGGGAAACCATTTAGATATCTCATTGGAGATAATAGCCTCCCCCCAAATAGGTTAAGTGAAAAAATAAATTTATTTTGAGTTGATTCAATACTTGTATGCAAATATACTATATTTTTATTTTCTTTAAGTTTTAACTGGTGGAAGTTGGGAAAACTGAGTCAAGTTGACTAAATAAAAATTGTATATTGAAACAGAAATGGCTTTGTCAAAAGAGGAAGGTAAATGGACTTCGCTTTTAGCGGCATTCGAATTAGCAAAACTTCGAGTAGCTTTGCTTGAACTTTGGCTATTAGAAATAAATTTGTATCCCCTCAAAGAGTTGGGTACAATAGAAAAAATGGAGAAAAGGCTCAATGAAGAATTGTAAAATGAAATAAAAATAGTATTCAGTTTTTAACAAGTAAAAGAAAATGTATAGTTAGTAATTTTTTTAGTGTTAGTAATAAATGCAATGTAGTAGTGCCGTATATTACTAAATTATAAAGTATTTGAACCGTGAATTGAAAGAACAAAATAAAAGATAATACGTAAAGAAAAACAAAATCTTGCTGGACCGATGAAACGTTGGTAGAAACAGAAGAATTTTAGGCATAATAGTAGCAAATGGGGTCCTAATTCAGCCTTACTACAGGTACAGGCTATAAACTTATTGTTCAAGAATAACACTGCTACAATTTAGCAAAGGAAGCACATAAATTGTGGTCCGAACAATTTTAGGTTAGAAGCTGCCATTTCCGAGTGTTTTAGGAGTAGAAATGGCAATAGAATTACCTTTGTTAAAGCTAACAAATACTAGGTTAGTTATGTAGTTTCACAAGCAAAGGGAAGGAAAAGATATATAGATATATAATTAAATTACTTGAGGAAACGGATGAAAAAAAAACGATAAAAGTAACCTTATATGTGAGAAAACAAAAGTGGAAGCTTAGCAAAAGTCGCTGAAGGAAGCAAAAACAAAAGAGTTGTTACCCAGCTGTGACTGGAACTCTGCATAAGGCGAGAAATTCGGCGAAAGAAACCGTTAATCACAGAAAATGGAGGCATGGGGATAGGTCTTAAAAGGGTCTCCTTTACCTACACAGATGACCTTCATCTGAATAATGGTGTTAGAAAAAATTCAAATTATGAATTAGCTCCGCAAAATGAGTCACAAGAAAGTTCAAATTTGAATTTTAAAACATGGCTGCTTTAGAGCCATGTAGATGTAAAACAAGCCAGTGTTCATGCCTGTTTACAAAGAATATAAGCCCACATTAGGACAAACAGAGAAGGCAATGCATCGTTTTGGGATAGCTGATATTGATAATTCTGGTCCGCTCTTACGGTTACTCAATGAAGAATCATCCTCAAGTCTAGTCTGATTATAAATCAGTAGAGTTTAGTCGAATATCAGATAGATTTTATATCATATAAATACGATCTGATAGTAGAAATGAAATAGAGTGAAGCCAATAATCCCTTATATCCCAATTAGTCGACAAATAGATTGTGCCTAGAAAGCCAACAGAAGCCTTATCACGGAAACAATTACACAGGGCGTTAATAGGTTACACTTAACTTTTAAAATGGTACATTTAAGATAACTGTATTACACATATTTAGAATCAACTTTAAAATGTAATTCTTTTGATACGTATATTGAAAAAAATATAATTTGTGGGAACAAGTAATAAAAAAAAAAAAAAGGGATAACAGTATAATTATGTGCTGCTAGCTTACTTATTTATTTGCTGCTTACTCGAAAAATACAATGCAAAATTAGATTGTATAGCGATTATTAACTAAGCTTTAAAGGTATATCTCAACCGGTCATAAAGGCATATAACAACCAAAATAAAGCTTGGAAGTCCCAACTTTACTCCCATAACGTATCTAATCCTAAAATATTTATTCTGTTTTACGCCTACAAATCAGTTTTCTTTGGCCAATGCCACAGAATGATTATATAATAAAAAATAACCTAAGTTAAAAAAATTAAAGTGCCTTTGAAAAAAAAATAATAACAAAGCAGTAAAAAAACAAATTTTGCGAAAAATGGGTAAAATTAATGATAAATTAATTCTAGAAACAAAAAATAAGATGAGGCTTAAGAATATCATCATAATCCTCGTTGTTCACGCAGTGGCCCAAGATATTGTAAAATATAAAGTAATATTCAAGCATGAAAATTCATTGCTAGCTAGCCATGACGCATGGAAGATTTTTATGAAATTGGACCCCAAACCCTTCGAGACCTTGTTTCAACAAGTAAAAATACTAGAAAGAAACACGAATGAACTCAAAGAATCGACCAATTTCTGGTGGAACATACTATTGGCCGTATGTTTCGTATTCGCGACTTCCCTGACCATAAGAACCCCATTGACTTGTAATTACGGAAAAATCCTGAGACTAATAAGGCGAAAACCAAGAGAAGAACACGGGGAAACAGCTGAAATTCAGAGGTTAAACCCAAAACCCCATGAGAACATCTAAGCCAAGAAAAAGGGAAGACATTAGAAAACGAGCGGGTATAAAGGTCTCCAATCGTCCTTGCTATGTCTTTTTCCCTCAGTGTAAGGTTGTTTGCGTAAAACCGTGTGGCTATGACGCTCCAACTTGCGTTTCTTAAACAGCGCGGACGTGCGTGAGCAATGCAGACATTACACATGCTGTAACATTAGACCTCAAAAATTAATCAAGTAGCATAAACTCTGTTTAAATGATTATTTTAAATCTAATGTAAAATTAACTAAGTGTTGAAAGAAGTTAAAATAAAGTGTATGTAGTAGTGAATATTAGAAAGTATAATAAGAGACCACACTTAAAGTTAAAGAATTAATCTTTTATATCGTCGTTAGGCTATATCAACTTAAAAGAAACTTCTATGTATTGAATTTCCCAATGGGAATTAAGTCGTTTTATTATAACCAACACGATAAAAATTTCGTTTTGTGTATTAAAACTAGTGTATTTATTTAACTCTGTCTCATAGCGTAAAATTCATGTACCCAGTCAATACGTGACTTATTTGTACTATGAGTATTTACTTTAAAGAACGTGTGATCCTGCCTCGTTATCTATATTACATGAAGTGGAGTGACATATTGGATATCGATCATTACAATGAGTTGCCCAGTGCAGACACAACCAAGTAGCATCTATTTTCATCATACCTCAACCAACGAAGAGTACTCACCATACACTCCAGGCAATTTGCATCCCAGATTCGTCTACGAAAACAACAGTTACCTTCGATCATTGTTTCTTCAACCACAAACCATATTACCTATAAGGTAACATTATATTTGAATCTCAGTATCCACTGCTTTATCGAACTATATAATCACATAAATGCTGAGAACCCCATCGATCAGTACAAGATATAAGTACATGAATATCGCCTTTGATAATCATTATGGACCCATATACCATATGACCGTATAGTCACGATATTTGATGACCTCAAAAAAAACTATTTATGTGTCACAGACTTACGCGTCGAATCCCTTTCGACCATCTCTCGAAATCCATCCTATCCCCTCTGTGGGGAAAGTTCATATCTCTGTTATCCCATAAATGTTGCGAGGTAGTTTCTGAACAATGGACCTGGAAACCAAAATTAACCCCAATGACCAAACCCTTAGTGACAATAGGCCCCTCCCACAAGTTAAAGACACCCTTTTAAAGTAGTCACTATTGTTTGATGTTGACCTGTTCCAAACCCAAACTTCAATTCCCCCATGATTAACCTAGGAATTACCACACAGGTTAATAGACGCAAGCCATGAGCTAACGATTTTATAAGAGGCACAAATGAACAATTTTATGCGAGAATACATTCTCTGTGTGCCTCAAAATATCCCAAAAATGATATGCTGAGAAGAAAATAAACGCACTCCCAGTTTTTGACCCCTTAATGAAAAGGCACACTATGAACTATCAAAAAGCAGGTGAGAACCAACCCTGATAGCAAAATTCCAACACCTATAGTTGGAAGCATCAATTCCAAGTTTACAATTAGAGAAAGCTCATCGTGTGAACACAATCGTGCTTGAACTGTCCCATGAAGAAACCATAACGTAAGTGCTTTAAGAAATTTTGCCAAGACGAAAAGAATGAAGGACAATAATCTACAACAGAAGGATTGAGTACACTAGAGACTCGAAGGTGATGAAATAGATGTGAATTTACATATGTTACTTCTTAATAACTTTGATAACTAAAAAATCCCAATATCCTATCATTAACGTTGCATAGCAAACATCCCCAGTGAAAGTGTTTTAATGTTACCAGTGAATATGGTAAACCCAATATTGTGTGTTTTAAATCGTTCTTGCATGTAATGTTAGATGTCCAGATATAGTTAGGTGTAGTATTATCATGTTATTCATTTAATGTAGCATAGATAGAAAGTAGTGTGCTATATAAACAGCAAAATAAAAAAAAAACCTTGTAAAAAGCGAATTCAAAAAAAATGTGAAGGTAGAATAGCCCCAACCTTGTTGGAAATGTAAAATTAATCAGTGTTAGATGTAGAAGAAAAAAATCCTTAATACAGTAGCTAGCCTAGAACCATGAATAATCTTAGTCCAGTAGATGAATTTTAGATAGGGACGTAGAATATAATGAGAAAAGTAATAGAGAAAATTTTTAGCACTCCTGATTAAGCCATAACATAAATATAAAATAAATATGTAGAAGAAATAGTTAATAAATTGCGAACATTTTATAAGTCCAAAGGCAAGCAAATACTAATGACGGGACGTCATTAATTGATGGGAAGGGTATTATGTACTCTGAGCAAAATGCGATATATTTAAAATACCAAAATAAAGTTCCTTCCTTCTAAACATAATTCCGACTTCCTATAATTAAGCTAAATCTAGTTTCAAAAATGAAAAGTCTTTAATCAGCAAAGAGAAAAAGTGCAGTCACTTTCACAGGAAGTTCAAACGATAAGAACCGTTTGAACGTCTAAATCATTAAAAATATTTGAGACGTACTATTGGACGAAGGGTTCGCATCCTTGGGCCACTTGAGCCAATTGCGAGCCAGTCCTTACAGCGCAGGACGATAGAACTGCGTTTGATAGTGGGGTAAAAGTGCTTTTTAAAAAGATTGGTAATTCAGAATCAGGACCACTTAGATAGAATTATTTCGGCGTACGATCTTTGCAATTCTTTGATTGTTGGTTCTCAGTCACCGTTATTGTCATTTGAAGTGACTCGTTGCTGCTTACCTAAATATGTAAGTCTCAATAAATCCATTGCTTTTTACCTGTGTTTATTTCATTTTATATGTCCTTATCTAGCCTAATGATAGCTAATTAGTTCGTATGTCTCCAAAGGTACGTTCCCAGGGAATTTGATCTTCAGATCGCTCGAAGAAAAGAGGTCACATTTATATGGCTACACATGTTATTTTCTCTCAATCATACCGACCTAATAAATTTATTAAATTTATAACAAAAAAAAAGTAAGAAAAAAGTTGGCGAGTTGAGGAAACAAAATTCATTAAGTTCAGTACTACCCATAAGAAGTTAAGAGCCTAAGAAAGTTTGCCTGATCTTTGAAAAAAGGGGGAGGTAAGCATCCCTTAAAAATCAAAGAATTTTAATAAAAATCCCACCATCGAATTTAGCGCATCAGAGAACCCTACTGTAAATTTCGTATCGAAATAATAGTCCCATCGTATCGTAACAATAGTCCTTGAAGATTGGGAGAAGGTGCATTCGAACGGAAAATTAAAAGTTCTGATGCCCTTCTTAAGTAGCCAAAAACATCGGAGGGCAAACTAGTCCCTTTCCAACGCTTTCCATAAAGTTGTTCGATCAACATTTTGAAATTATCATTTTGTTATAGATAGTTGAAAGATCCAATAATTTTGCCTTTAGGGGTAACATGACTCCCCACAGCCCGTGAGGAGAAACCTGTAAGGTATGAAATTTACCCATTGTTTACGTATAGTATTTGATATAGGGAAGTATAAAGACATTTTCCGGGGAGGGGGGGGTGTGATTTTGTGTTTGGGGTGGGTCTCTATAGGCAGAATTTTCCGTGGAGAGGGAGAACTCTCCGCATAGGCAGAATTTTCCGTGGAGACGGAGGTTTCCGAAGAATGGAGTTTCCAGGGGAAATTTTACATTGGGAAGATTTGACAGATTTCCTATACGGAATTATTTTTATTTGTCTTACTTTCTCTTTGCCAACTCAATTTGGCATGTGGAGGTGTTCCGGGGGAATTATCCGGAGGCTATTTTCAGCGTGTTTGGATTTCAAATCCAAACACGCTGAAAATACCCCCCCAATAATTCCCCCGGAACATCTCCACATGCCAAATTGAGTTGGCAAAGAGAAAGTAAGACAAATAAAAATAATTCCGTATAGGAAATCTGTCAAATCTTCCCAATGTAAAATTTCCCCTGGAAACTCCATTCTTCGGAAACCTCCGTCTCCACGGAAAATTCCGCCTATGCGGAGAGTTCTCCCTCTCCACGGAAAATTCTGCCTATAGAGACCCCCCCCAAACACAAAATCACACCCCCCCCCCCCGGAAAATGTCTGTATACTTCCCAATAACAAATACTATACGTAAACACTGGGCAAATTTCATAACATACAGGTTTCTCCCCACGGACTGTGGGGGGTTATGTTAACCCTAATGACATAGTTATTGGATCTTTCAACTATGTTTAACAAAATGACAATCTCCAAATTTTGATCGGACAACTTTATGGAAAGCGTTGGAAAGGGACTAGTTTGCCCTCCGATGTTTTTGGCTACTTAAGAAGGGCATCAGAACTTTTAATTTTCCGTTCGAATGCACCTTCTCCCAATCTTCAAGGACTATTGTTACGATACGATGGGACTATTATTTCGATACGAAATTTACAGTAGGGTTCTCTGATGCGCTAAATTCGATGGTGGGATTTTTATTAAAATTCTTTGATTTTTAAGGGATGCTTACCTCCCCCCTTTTTTCAAACATCAGGCAAACTTTCTTAGGCTCTTAACTTCTTATGGGTAGTACTGAACTTAATGAATTTTGTTTCCTCAACTCGCCAACTTTTTTCTTACTTTTTTTTGTTATAAATTTAATAAATTTATTAGGTCGGTATGATTGAGAGAAAATAACATGTGTAGCCATATAAATGTGACCTCCTTTCCTCGAGCGATTTGAAGATCAAATTCCCTGGGAACGTACCTTTGGAGATATACGAACTAATTAGCTATCATTAGGCTAGATAAGGATACATAAAATGAAATAAACACAGGTAAAAAGCAATGGATTTATTGAGACTTACATATTTAGGTAAGCAGCAATGAGTCACTTCAAATGACAATAACGGTGACTGAGAACCAACAATCAAAGAATTGCAAAGATCGTACGCCGAAATAATTCTATCTAAGTGGTCCTGATTCTGAATTACCAATCTTTTTAAAAAGCACTTTTACCCCACTATCAAACGCAGTTCTATCGTCCTGCGCTGTAAGGACTGGCTCGCAATTGGCTCAAGTGGCCCAAGGATGCGAACCCTTCGTCCAATAGTACGTCTCAAATATTTTTAATGATTTAGACGTTCAAACGGTTCTTATCGTTTGAACTTCCTGTGAAAGTGACTGCACTTTTTCTCTTTGCTGATTAAAGACTTTTCATTTTTGAAACTAGATTTAGCTTAATTATAGGAAGTCGGAATTATGTTTAGAAGGAAGGAACTTTATTTTGGTATTTTAAATATATCGCATTTTGCTCAGAGTACATAATACCCTTCCCATCAATTAATGACGTCCCGTCATTAGTATTTGCTTGCCTTTGGACTTATAAAATGTTCGCAATTTATTAACTATTTCTTCTACATATTTATTTTATATTTATGTTATGGCTTAATCAGGAGTGCTAAAAATTTTCTCTATTACTTTTCTCATTTTATTCTACGTCACTATCTAAAATTCATTTACCGGACTAAGATTATTCATGGTTCTAGGCTAGCTACTGTACTAAAGGTTTTTTTCTTCTACATCTAACACTGATTACTTTTACATTTCCAACAAGGTTGGGGCTATTCTACCTTCACATTTTTTTGGAATTCACTTTTTACAAGGTTTTTTTTTATTTTGCTGTTTATATGGCATACTACTCTCTATCTATACTACATTAAATGAATAACATGATAATACTACACCTAACTATATCTGGACATCTAACATTACATGCAAGAACGATTTAAAACACACAATATTGGGTTTAGCATATTCACTGGTAACATTAAAACACTTTCACTGGGGATGTTTGCTATGCAACGTTAATGACAGGATATTGGGATTTTTTAGTTATCAAAGTTATTAAGAAGTAACATATGTAAATTCACATCTATTTCATCACCTTCGAGTCTCTAGTGTACTCAATCCTTCTGTTGTAGATTATTGTCCTTCATTCTTTTCGTCTTGGCAAAATTTCTTAAAGCACTTACGTTATGGTTTCTTCATGGGACAGTTCAAGCACGATTGTGTTCACACGATGAGCTTTCTCTAATTGTAAACTTGGAATTGATGCTTCCAACTACAGGTGTTGGAATTTGCTATCAGGGTTCGTTCTCACCTGTTTTTTGATAGTTCATAGGGTGCCTTATCATTAAGGGGTCGAACACTGGGAGTGCGTTTATGTTCTTCTCAGCATATCATTTTTGGGATATTTTGAGGCACATAGAGAATGTATTCTCGCACAAAATTGTTCATTTGTGCCTCTTATAAAATTGTTAGCTCATGGCTTGCATCTATTAACCTTTGCGGTAATTCCTAGGTTAATCATGGGGGAATTGAAGTTTGGGTTTGGAACAGGTCGACATCAAACTATAGTGACTCCTTCAACATATTGTCTTTAACTTGTGGGAGGGGTATATTGTCACTGAGGGGTTGGTCACTGGGGTCAATTTTGGTTTCCAGGTCCATTGTTCAGAAATTATCTCGTAACATCTATGGGGTAACAGAGATATGAACTTTCCCCACAGAGGGGATAGGATGGATTTCGAGAGATGGTCGAAAGGGATTCGACGCGTAAGTCTGTGACACATAAATAGTTTTTTGAGGTCATCAAATATCATGACTATACGGTCATATGGTATATGGGTCCATAATGATTATCAAAGGCGATATTCATGTACTTATATCTTGTACTGATCGATGGGGTTCTCAGCATTTATGTGATTATATAGTTCGATAAAGCAGTGGATACTGAGATTCAAATATAATGTTACCTTATACGTAATATGGTTTGTGGTCGAAAAAACAATGATCGAAGGTAACTGTTGTTTTCGTAGACGAATCTGGGATGCAAATTGCCTGGAGTGTATGGTGAGTACTCTTCGTTGGTTGAGGTATGATGAAAATAGATGCTACCAGGTTGTGTCTGCACTGGGCAACTTATTGTAATGATCTATATCAAATGTGTCACTCCACTTCATGTAATATAGATAACGATGCAGAATCACACGTTCTTTAAAGTAAATGCTCATAGTACAAATAAGTCACGTATTGATTGGGTACATGAATTTTACGCTATGAGACAGAGTTAAATAAATACACTAGTTTTAGTACACAAAACAAAATTTTTATCGTGTTGGTTATAATAAAACGACTTAATTCCCATTGGGAAATTCAATACATAGAAGTTTCTTTTAAGTTGATATAGCCTAACGACGATATAAAAGATTAATTCTTTAACTTTAAGTGTGGTCTCTTATTATACTTTCTAATATTCACTACTACATACACTTTGTTTTAACTTCTTTCAACACTTAGTTAATTTTACATTATATTTAAAATAATAATTTAAACAGAGTTTATGCTACATGATTAATTTTTGAGGTCTAATTTTACAACATATTTCATGCCTGCATTGTTCACGCACGTCCGTGCTGTTTAAGAAACGCATGTTGCAGCGTCATAGCCACACGGTTTTACGTAAACAACCTTACACTGAGGGAAAAAGACATAGCAAGGACGATTGGAGACCTTTATACCCGCTCGTTTTCTAATGTCTTCCCTTTTTCTTGGCTTAGATGTTCTCATGGGGTTTTGGGTTTAACCTCTGAATTTCAGCTGTTTCCCCGTGTTCTTCTCTTGGTTTTCGCCTTATTAGTCTCAGGATTTTTCCGTAATTACAAGTCAATAGGGTTCTTATGGTCAGGGAAGTCGCGAATACGAAACATACGGCCAATAGTATGTTCCACCAGAAATTGGTCGATTCTTTGAGTTCATTCGTGTTTCTTTCTAGTATTTTTACTTGTTGAAATAAGGCCTCGAAGGGTTTGGGGTTCAATTTCATAAAGATCTTCCATGCGTCATGGCTAGCTAGCAATGAATTTTCATGCTTGAATATTACTCTATGTTTTACAATATCTTGGGCCACTGCGTGAACAACGAGGATCATGATGATATTCTTAAGCCTCATCTTATTGTTTGTTTCTAGAATTAATTTATCATTAATATTACCCGTTTTTCGCAAAATTCGTTTTTTTACTGCTTTGTTATTATTTTTTTTTCTAAGGCACTTTAATTTTTTTAACTTAGGTTATTTTTTATTATATAATCATTCTGTGGCATTGGGCAAAGAAAACTGATTTGTAGGCGTAAAACAGAATAAATATTTTAGGATTAGATACGTTATGGAAGTAAAGTTTGGACTCCCAAGCTTTATTTTGGTTGTTATATGCCTTTATGACCGGTTGAGATATACCTTTAAAGCTTAGTTAATAATCGCTATACAATCTAATTTTGCATTGTATTTTTCGAGTAAGCAGCAAATAAATAGGTAAGCTAGCAGCACATAATTATACTGCTATCCTTTTTTCTTTTTTTTTTAACTCGTTCCCCCAAATTATATTTTTTTTCAATATACATATAAAAGGAATTACATTTTAAAGTTGATTCTAAATATGTGTAATATTGTTAGTTTAAATGCACTAATTTTAAAGTTAAGTGTCACCTATTAACGCCCTGTTTAATTATTTCCGTGATAAGGTTTCTGTTGGCTTTCTAGGCACAATCTATTTGTCGACTAATTGGGATATAAGGGATTATTGGCTTCACTCTATTTCATTTCTACTATCAGATCGTATTTATATGATATAAAATCTATCTGATATTCGACTAAACTCTACTGATTTATAATCAGACTAGGCTTGAGGATGATTCTTCATTGAGTAACCGTAAGAGCGGACCAGAATTATCAATATCAGCTATCCCAAAACGATGCATTGCCTTCTCTGTTTGTCCTAATGTGGGCTTATATTCTTTGTAAACAGGCATGAACACTGGCTTGTTTTACATCTACATGGCTCTAAAGCAGCCATGTTTTAAAATTCAAATTTGAACTTTCTTGTGACTCATTTTGCGGAGCTAATTCAGAATTTGAATTTTTTCTAACACCATTATTCAGATGAAGGTCATCTGTGTAGGTAAAGGAGAACCTTTTAAGACCTATCCCCGTGCCTACATTTTCTGTGATTAACGGTTTCTTTCGCCGAATTTCTCGCCTTATGCGGAGTTCCAGTCACAGCTGGGTAACTTGCTTCCTTCGGCGACTTTTGCTAAACTTCCACTTTTGTTTTCTTACATATAAGGTTAATTTTCTCGTTTTTTTTCATCCCTTTTATCAAGTTATTTAATTATATATTTAGATATCTTTTCCTCCCCTTTGCTTGTAAAACTACATAACTAACTTAGTATTTGTTAGCTTTAACAAAGGTAATTCTATTGCCATTTCTACTCCTAAAACACTCGGAAATGGCAGCTTCTAACCTAAAATTGTTCGGACCACAATTTATGTGCTTCCTTTGCTAAATTGTAGCAGTGTTATTCTTGAACAATAAGTTTATAGCCTGTACCTGTAGTAAGGCTGAATTAGGACCCCATTTGCTACTATTATGCCTAAAATTCTTCTGTTTATACCAACGTTTCATCGGTCCAGCAAGATTTTGTTTTTCTTTACGTATTATCTTTTATTTTGTTCTTTCAATTCACGGTTCAAATACTTTATAATTTAGTAATATACGGCACTACTACATTGCATTTATTACTAACACTAAAAAAACTACTAATTATACACTTGCTTCTACTTGTTAAAAACTGAATGCTATTTTTATTTCATTTTACAATTCTTCATTGAGCCTTTTCTCCATTTTTTCTATTGTACCCAACTCTTTGAGGGGATACAAATTTATTTCTAATAGCCAAAGTTCAAGCAAAGCTACTCGAAGTTTTGCTAATTCGAATGCCGCTAAAAGCGAAGTCCATTTACCTTCCTCTTTTGACAAAGCCATTTCTGTTTCAATATACAATTTTTATTTAGTCAACTTGACTCAGTTTTCCCAACTTCCACCAGTTAAAACTTAAAGAAAATAAAAATATAGTATATTTGCATACAAGTATTGAATCAACTCAAAATAAATTTATTTTTTCACTTAACCTATTTTGGGGGAGGCTATTATCTCCTATGAGATATCTAAATGGTTTCCCTGTAGTAGCTTAGCGGCAATAGGCCTAATCACTTTACTTATATGTCTGTATCTCTCCAATAATTAAATTTAAATTACAGTCTTATAGCCTAATTAGTTCGCAAGTTTTCCTCCAATTTCCGGCTGCACCATTTGTAGCGATGAATATTTTTTGTGCCTATAAAAATGTGGCTGAAAAAGAAAAGGACTGGGCTTAATTGGTAATAAATATTGACCGCGTCGAAGGTAATATTATGCTCAAAGGTCGTGAACTTACACCTTATAAGTTCTACGATAGCACCGCTTATAGCGCTAAAGATTGTGGCATCCAGCCCTGCGCCACAACGATGGGAAGTGAAGTAAATTTATAACCGCGCCACCCTCAATTATTGAGAGAAAATAACATGTGTAGCCATATAAATGTGACCTCTTTTCTTCGAGCGATCTGAAGATCAGATTCCCTGGGAACGTGCCTTTGGAAACATGCGAACTAATTAGCTATCATTAGGCTAGATATGGACATATAAAATGAAATAAACACAGGTAAAAGGCAATGGATTTATTGAGACTTACATATTTAGGTGAACAGCGGTAGATCACTTCAATTGACAATAACGGTGACTGAGATACAACAATCAAAGAATTGCAAAGATCGTACGCCGAAATAATTCTATCTAAATGGTCCTGATTCTGAATTACGATTCCTTTCAAAAAGCAATTTTACACCACTATCAAACACAGCTCTTTAGTCCTGCACTGTAAGAACTGGCCCACCATTGGCTCAAGTGGCCCAAGGATGCGAACCCTTCGTCCAATAATACGTCTTAAATATTTTTGATGATTTTAACGTTCACACGGTTCTTATCGTTTAAACTTCCTGCGAAATTGACTGCACTTTTTCTCTTTGCTGATTAAGGACTTATCATTTTTGAAACTAGATTTAGCTTAATTATAGGAAGTCGGAATTATCGTTAGAAGGAAGAAACTTTTTTTTGGTATTTTAAATATATCGCATTTTGCTCAAAGTACACATTTTTCGATATCTTCCGAATGTTCAATTACTTCTAAATCGTGTCAGTATGTGCACTTCCAATGACAGTGCAATAATAAAACGACAAAAGCCCTCCCCCCAGTTTTTTAATACTCTCTCCTTGTATAAATAAAACAACATAAGCGGGTGAATAGGCAAAGTAAAATTACAAAAAAGCAATATCAAAAAGTTCGTGGTAACGAACTGTAAAAAGTTTTGTTTTTATTTTTCTGTCAATTTCACTGTCTATTATCACATTATTTTTACACAGGTAACAGTTTCGGCACGTAGACAAGATATGGTTTATGATATAGACAGTGATATTGACAGAAAAATAAAAAGGTCATTGGCATAAAATATCACTATGGAATATAAAGATGAATCGGTGAAAAACAAAGTACCAGGAAATATTACTGCCATTGATGAAAAAGTTAATGAACAAAAATACCAAAGACGAAAAGCATATTGAGCCGGTCGGTGACACACCAGTAAAAATTGTGTATGACTTAAAGTGGAATAATGATTATTCTACTGATAACGAACTAAGAGAAGAAAATAGCTGCAGTATCAAGAGAGAACATGGTGAACCATTTTATGGAACAGATTCAAAATGTCCAAAGTTGATGATTGATATTAATAATGTATCATAATATATTTTTGTATTATTATTCTACATAGCATTATTTCATTAAAAATATATTATACATTACATTGTTATGTGTTCATTATTCTTAGAGTAAGCTAGCATATCAAACGTTTAGAATGTCTATTAAAACATTGGAGATGTAAGAAAAGAAATTTGCATACATCTATTGTCAGACACATGGGGTAGCATTGACAAAATCTAGGTATCAGAATGAATAAATTCTTTATTAACATCAGTTGTTGGACATGTCATTATGAAAAACTGTAAGTAAGTAAGTAACAAATTCTCTCTTGAATTCACCTCTGGGATGCACAATACAGAAATTTAATGCAGGAAATTGTTAGAAAATATAACAGATTCTGTATTAACATTTTTTATCGATTAAATTCACTTCAAACAACATCCTTTGTCAGATGCATCGAAAACAACAGACCAAATCTAAATATCAGAGCGAATAAATACTTTATCAACATCCTTTATCGGATATGTCGGATAAAATTGACAAAATCTAAGTATCAGAGTGATTAAGTTCCATATCAACATCCCTTTCTTGGATACATGGGATAAAATTAACAAAATCGAAGTATCAGAGTGAATAAATGCTTTATCAACATCCTTTAAATGCATTACCAACACCATTTGTCGGCTATATCTGATAAAACTGACAAAGTCTAAGTATCAGATTGATTAAATTCTATATCAACATCCCTTTCTCGAATACATGGGGTAAAATTGACAAAATCTAAGTGTTGGAGTCAATAAATTTTTTTTATCAACAACCTTTGTCAGATGCATCGAATAATATTTGACAAAATCTATATATCAGAGTTAATAAATGCTATAACAACATCTTTTATCGGATATGTCGGATAAAATTGACAAAATCTCATTATCAAATTGATTAAATTCTATATCAACATCCCTTTCTCGGATATATAGGATAAAATTGACAAAATCTAAGTATTACAGTGAATAATTTTTTTTATCAACATCTTTTGCCAGATACATCGGATAAAATTAAGAAAATCTAATTTTCAGACTGTGAATAAATACTTTATCAGCATCCTTTGTCGGATATGTTGAATAAAATTGACAAAATCTAAGTATCAGAGCGAATAAATGCTTTGTCACCATCCTTTGTCGGATATGTTGGATAAAACTGACAAAATGTAAGTGTCAGAGTGTGAATAAATACTTTATTATCAGTATCCTTTGTTAGACATGTTGAATAAAATTTACAAAATTTAAGTATCAGAGTGAATAAATGCTTTTTTAGCATCCTTTGTCGTATACGTCAGATAAAATTGACAAAATCTATGTACTAGAGTGAATAATTTTTTTATTACTTGAGTGAATAAATTCATTATCAACATCCTTTGTCGGGTATATCAGATAAAATTGACAAAATCTAAGTATCAGATTGAATAAATGATTTATCAACATCCCTTTCTCAAATACAGGGTATAAAATTGACAAAATCTAAATACCAGAGTGAATAAATGCTTTATCAAAATCCTCTAAATGCATTATCAACATCATTTGTCAGGTATATCGGATAACATTGACCAAATCTAAGTATTAGTTTGATTAAATTCTATATCAACAACCCTTTCTCGAATACATGGGATAAAATTTAAAAAGTCTAAGCGTCAGAGTGAATAATTTTTTCTATATCAACATCTATTGTCAGATACATCGATTATAATTGTCAAAATCTAAGTATCATACTGAATAAATACTTATTCAGCATCCTTTGTCGAATATATTCGATAAAAATGACAAAATCTAAGTACCAGAGTGAATAAATGTATTATCAACATCATTTGTCGGATATGTTGGTTAAAACTGACATGTCGGACAAAATTGACAAAATCTAAGTGTTAGCGTCCATAATTTTTTTTTTATCAACATCTTTTGTCAGATACATCGAATATAATTGACAAAATCTAAGTGTTAGAGTGAATAATTTTTTTAATCAACATCCTATGTTAGATACATCGGATAAAATTGAAAAAATCTAAGTATCAGACTGAATAAATGCTTTTTCCTCATCATTTGTCGGATATGTCGGACAAAATTGATACGTAGATTCAGTCACACAGAGAAAGACATACATTGGAATAAGCAAACACCCGCCCAGACACGTGGCAAAAAGAGTGAGATAGACAAAAAAACACATACAAATGCTTAGATTCAGACACACAAACCGAGAAAGGCGTGCATTGGAATAAGAAAACACCCGATCAGACACACAGGCAAAAAGAGTGAGAGAGACAAAACACATACAAATGCGTAGATTCAGACACAAAAACCGAAAAAGACACAGACAAAAAGAGTGTACCCCGTGACTTTTATATAATATATAGTTTATAATATATATAATATGGCCTTTTTATAATATATAATATAGTTTATATAATAAACTATATCTTGTATACAAGCCGAAATTGTTACCTGTGTAAAAATAATGTGATAATAGACAGTGAAATTGGCAGAAAAATAAAAAGCCCATTGGCAGAAAATATCACTATGGAATATAAAGATGAATCGGTGAAAATCAAAGTACCAGCAAACGTTACTGGCATTGATCAAGCAGTCAATGAACCAAATAATACCAAAGACGAAAAGCATATTGAGCCTTTCGATGACACACCAGTAAAAATTGTGTATGACTCAAAATGGAATAATGATTATTCTACTGATTACGAACTAAGAGAAGACAATAACTACAATATCAAGAGAGAACATGGTGAACTATTTTATGGAACAGATTCAAAATGTCCAAAGTTGATCATTGATATTAATAATGTATCATAATATATTTTTGTATTAATATTCTACATAGCATTATTTCATTAAAAATATATTATGCATTACATTGTTATGTGTTCATTATTTTTAGAGTATGCTAGCATATTAAACGTTTAGAATGTTCTGACGATAGGATGTATCAGTAGGTAATGTGTTACCTGCAACAGTAGCAAGGAGTTGTCCTCTATCATCAACGATTATTTTTATGTTGACATTCTCTTTGAGTGTAATCATCTCTGGAGATCTCAATCTTGCATATCCACCAACATAAGAATTGAATTTTTTCGGTACCCCAAAGAAATTTAATTCCTTACTGTCATGAGAATGCATGCATACATTTCCAATAATGGTACCACTTGTACTTGTTTCATAGTTTAAATACTTCTCCTTGTTGGCATTCAATGCTACAATAACATTGTCATGTGAACACACTTTATTAAAATGCTCCATCTTCACTTTTTTTAAAGATATGTCTTATGTTTTTATCGTTCCACTGCGTAAAAAATACTGATTTAATACAAGCAATAAACTAGGTAGTGTCTATAACCCGCCATAAAGTACCAGTGGGAAAGCCGTATCATGTCTCTGAGCAAGCATAGAGTACAATTGTTAGAGCCGTAAGCATGTTTTATGTCATTTTAAGATACGTAAAAAAAAGTGGATAATTTCGAAGTCCAAAAAATTTTTTTAGTCCAATAAAAACAGTGCTACTACAAACATTATTTTTATAATAGTAAAGGTCATGACTAACATGTCTATACCATTCTTATTTTGAGTTTGGAAAATATTAAATGTGATTTTTTTTTTTTTAAGTGTTTCTTCTCATTCAAAAACATGTAAAAAAAAGTTGAAAAAATTATATCATGTTAAACAAAAATAATAAAAAAAAGTTTAAAAAAGTTCCAAAAAAAATTCAAAAAAAAATTGGGGGAGGGGGGCCAAAAACTTGAAGGGGAGGGGGGCCCCCTTCGAGTTTAGGGATAGGGGACCTTTGGGGGTTGAGGTTTCTGGTGGTTAGGGTCGTTGGTGCTTATGATCCTTGACGGTTCGTACTCACAAACACCATACTACATTAATTGCAAGGATTTCTTAGGTTTTTTATGAATTTCATTATTAGAATTATTTTATTGCCATCTACATTTCTCTTAGTATCAACTTTTTAGTATACTATAACGTTAGACCCTATTTTAAATTGACAACACTGTTCAAACACCACTTGTGTATTATACAGACCACATCGGAGAGGTAAAGCTAGGTGAACTCACAATGTTGTTCTATCATCGTTATTCATTTTCATAGATTGATGTTGTTTCAAATTTATAACAAATTACCTGAGTTAACAAGCCCTTCGGGGGTACCTTAACTGCTAATCAGTATAACCCTTTTTCTCCATCTTCATATGATCCAATTCGCAAATGTTATCTATCTCTGTTTTTTTTTTCCTACTATTCAAATAAAATCGTTCATACAGTTTATTTCGCGAATGTTATATCCTTGTTTGCAAATGGATTTAGCTTTTAACAGCATATGTCAATCAATCAATTCTGAATTTAGCCTACTATTCTCTAATTAGCAACTTCCTTAATTATATAACTCAATGAATATCCATAGATACCCAAAATTAATACAAAACTTAGATTTCTTTCCAAGAAAATATTTTGAATACGATTTGGCTGTATAAACTGTTATGATGCTTCAAGATAAAAAAAAATGTTATGATGAAAGTGTCTCAAAAACCCGTTGAGGATACTCACTCTCTTTGAAAAGCTGTAGAGCATTAAGCAAATAGCATAGGAAGGAACATAGTGGCATAGAATAGCATGGGAAGGAACATAATGCCATAGAATCCATAAGGCCATGCTCTGGAAAGGTACCAAGGAACATAATGCCATAGAATAGCATAGGAAGGAACGTAAGCCAAGAAAATGGCACAGGAAGGAACATAAGACAAGCAAATAGCACAGGAAGGAACGTAAGCCAAGCAAATAGCACGGGAAGGAACATAAGCCAAGCAAATAGCACAGGAAGGAACATAAGCCAAGCAAATAGCACAGGAAGGAACATAAGCCAAGCAAATAGCACAGGAAGGAACTAGCCAAGCAAATAGGACGGGAAGGAACATAAGCCAAGCAAATAGCACAGGAAGTAACATAAGCCAAGCAAATAGCACAGGAAGGAACGTAAGCCAAGAAAATAGCACAGGAAGGAACATAAGCCAAGCAAATAGCACAGGAAGGAACATAAGCCAAGCAAATAGCACAGGAAGGAACAAGCCAAGCAAATAGCACAGGAAGAAACATAAGCCAAGGAAATAGCACAGGAAGGAACATAAGCCAAGAAAATTCATTATAAGCATTCTACTGTGATCATCCCGAGCCAATGTTTTTAGAACATCGGAAGAAGGCTCAATTGAATGGAAATGAATAGTTCTAGTGCCCTTTTTAAGTGACCAAAAAGATTGGAGGACCACTAGCCTCCTCCCGCATAACTTTTTCCCCGAGATCCGCTGATCAAAATTTTGAGAAAGTCTGATTTTTAATATAGTTGAAAAGTTAAAAAGTTTTGCCTTTGCAGATAACATGCCCCCCAGCCCCTGGGGATAGGTCTTTAAGTTAAAAAATTTGCCCATTGCTTACGTATAGTACTTGTTATTGGGTAGTATGCAGACTTTTTTTTGGGGGGAGGGGGATTTTGTCCTTGGCATGTGTTTCCATGGTTATAATTTTCCGTTTAGAGTGAAATTTCCGGGGGTCAAGTTTCCAGGAGAAATTTTACGCTAGGGAGATTTGATAGAGTTCCTATACGGAATTATTTTTATTTTTCTTACTTTGTCTTTGCCTATTCACTTTTTCACGAGGAAATTTTCAGGGCGAATTGTCCCAGTGAAATTTTCTTTGTGTTTGGAGTTTTCAGGAAATAATCTGAAATGATCGGAAAAACGATTAGAGCTTAAAGTCCTTTTTTAATGGAAGTATGCGCAAGGAAATTTTTTCGGCTGAATCTTCTGCAGAAAATCTTACGGAGAGGGGATGAATTTTAAGCGAGGATAGAATTGTATGGAAAAAATCTTACGGGGAGGTGATATATTTTTTTGCGAAAGGAACTTTTCAAGAAGGAGTTTTCCGTAAGGGTAGGGACTTTTTCATGGTGGGTGAGCTAGATTTACCAGCATCATTTGAAAAACGATCAGCAATTGAATAAAAAAAAACAAGTTTTTTCAACCGAAACCCAGGAGCAACACTAAAACTCAAAACGAACAGAAATTATTCCATATAAGAAGGGGTTGCCCCCTCCTCAATACCTTCTTTTTTACGCTAAAGTTTGACAGCTTTTCCCAATTTTTTAAGAACGACTCCTGAAACACAAGGACCGTTTAATTGGAATAGGAATCTTTTTCAAAAGTGCTAAATAAAAAACTTTAGCGTCAAGACCAAGGTATTGAGGAGGGGCAACCCCTTCATATACGGAACAATTTCTGGTCGGTTTGAGTTCCTAAGTTGCTCTTTACTTGCGGTTGGAGAAACTGTTTTTTTTTTTTTTTTTTTTATTTAATTACACAAGACTTGATAGAGCAGCGGTAAGAACACTTTGGTCTGTGGCTATAGCAATTTAGGTTAGAATCTTTGTAGAATAAGACAGATAAGACAAACTTTTGTCTTAAGAAGATTAAAACGTCGAAAATAACAAATAAAAAAATCAACTTCTTTTCAAAGTGGACTAAAAAGTAGAACATATTTTGTTTTTCGCCCACTTTTCATTCATGCATTGTATAACTTAGATCAATTTTATATCTATGTTATGTAAAGCTCAATCCATTTTAACCCCTCCTTTTCGCTAATTTTGATAGATTATAAAAAAAAAATTTGTCATTTTCTATTTTTTAGACCATTTTGAAAGAAGTTTCAATTTTTTTTTGTATTTGATGTTGTTGATATTATAAAAAATAAAAATTTTCTTCTGAAAATATAAAGTATTTTAGTAGAACACAAATGATGCTGTTATTTTTAGAAGGCATAGCCTTTCTCCTGTTTCTAGTAATTTCTTTTCGTTCTACGTCAAATTTGAGTATTCGTTGTAATTTTATCTCGTTTTGAGTCTCATTTATTATTTGACAGTGATTTTTGTTCCTTTTAAACTTGAATTATTATCTGAATTTATTTGTGCTTGTCTTTGATTTAATGCAGTTCTTTACTTTTCTTTGAAAAACTTCTTTTGTGAAAAATATTTCTTTTTAGTGACTTAATAAGATAGTTCAATCAATAATTTAGCGATTTTCGGTTAAACATTTTGAAATTTTTGATTATCCCCAGGCCAAAAGGGCTTTAGAAATATCAGGACTAACAATATTTATTACTTTGAGAATGGCTGGGATATCGAATTGAAACTTTAGGGGATGTTGGAGTACGAGAGAAACAAGACAAATTTGACTTCTAGGACGATAGAGGGAAGGGTTTAAGGAAGAATACACATCGCTACTGTCTTGGCACATGGAGTACGTGACCAAAATTTATTTTTTAGGTGGTGGTAAATAATGTCCTTTTTCGTAACCATAAAATATGCAAAGATATTTTATTTTCGACGTTATAATATAAATGTTTATATACTAACCTTCAAAAAAATTCTTCTGCCCCTAATAAATAACTTTCTATCAAAAAATTGTCTTCGTAACTTGACATAACATCACTAATTTTTACAATAACTTAACAGGGAACATTTGTCTTCTCATAAATAAAAATAAACATTACTGTGAAAATTGGTAATTTTACTATAAAAATAAGTAGTTTGTGCATACATATTGGTAGTTTTAGTGTGAATGGTAGTGATTTCACAAAAAAAAATATTTTTACTGAGAAAACTAGGAGTAATACTATAAGATATGTAATTTAAGCAAAAAATGTATCTATGATAAAACATAGAGATTTCCCTAAGTTAGTTTGAATGGTGCTCAGTCAACTACAAGTATATTCAGTAGATTTTGGTTATTTACTAAATTTGTAGTAAAAACATTTTTGGTATTGTCGTTGCAAATTTACAGATAGTTCGTGTTAGTGCTAAATCTCTAAGCTCCAATGTGGCATTAAATCTTGTGGTAAAATTACCTGGAAAATTTTACAGCGTAAAAAGAGCCATAATTATTTCTTTTAGATATGGTATAGAATTATTGACACAACTCATCT